>NC_089594.1:78514111-78814111 GCF_019320115.1 Miscanthus floridulus | reverse complement strand
TGGAGCTGCTGGGGCACACGCTAGTGCAGCTGGGCACAAGGGCGGCCGAGTAGTCTGCGGGGAACCACACCGGCGGCACCGTGGAGTCCGAGTCCGAGTCCGAGTCCGTGGCGGGGGTCCAGACCGTGCTGTCGGTGCTGAGGTGGGGCTGGTGGAGAGGCAACGCCGCTGGAAGGGTACGGACATGTCGGGAGTGGGTTCCCGTCGTGGGTGTCGGCGGCGGACCAGAGGCGGCTGCAACAGCAGGTGTCCCCGTCCCGGACCTGGTGGCGGCCAAGGACGGGAGCGACGGCATGTGGAGGACGGTGATCAAGGCCAGCTGCAACGTTTCGACTCCGTAGTCCATACATAAGCTTGTCTGCTCGTCGATCCAGGCATCCGGGGCTGCACGACGCGTTCTTTGCACGGCGGCGGTGCCCAACCTTCAGTAGTTCAGCGGGCGGTGATCAGCCTTTAGCAGTTCAATGGAGCTTATCCATTGGCTTCCCCATTATCCATCGGGTTTGGGCAATTGGGGAGGGTGGGGAATGGGGATCAGCTGGCTGGGTTTGGATTTGGTGAAGCCTGAAATTCTCCGAACCCTGCCCAACGACAGGTATAGCCGGAGCTATGCTCTTTTGGTTCGTGGTAACTGAACTGCCTTTTTCTATTGTATAGTGGTAGAATATATATAACTCATGTACCAACTATAAGGTACACATGAGAATGACTAAGTACAGCCATAACTACTTCTAGTACTAGCAGTACAATTCCTACCTCAGCCCACTACCAAGACATGGCTGATGTATTAGCTATCAACTAATGTACTAGTGGTGGCCTATTGCCTTACTGCTATAGCAACTAGGACAGCAGAGAATGACCTATAGCCAAATCTGTTGTGCAGCAATCGAAGAGAGAGAGATCAGCATCAGATTATGTCTTACAATTTTTTTCCTAATCCGGCTGCTAACCCAAAGCCTTTACCTCTTCCATGCCAATCATCTTCCTCAGCTCCATAAACCGCAGGCGCCCGAGTGACTTGACGAGAATATCAACGAGCTGTTTGCCGGTCTCGACAAACTCAACAATGATCGGCCCTCCATCGAATGGAACGTTTTGCCTATTGTTGCCGTGAGATTCGGCGACGATAGATGCGTACCGCATAAATCGGCAAGGTATATACCTGACAAGATGCAGAATTTCGTTGGTTCACTTTATTTGGCAGTAATAATTCTATCAGTGTTTTGAACGTACGTACGTAGAAATCAACTGACCGGGTGCGTTTGTATCTGGCTTAATAAGGTTGATAACATGACAAAAGCCTCTCCTCGTACGTTGTGTCCAAAAGAGTGCAGGGGTTCATGACTTTCCACGTACTAGTGGCCAACGTTTCATTTGCTTTCTCACTTGCGCCACTTCGAGTGAAAGACGAGATGCTCTGCACTTGTTGCGATCCAGCAGAAAAAGCTCGTACCTTACCTTACCTTACTTTACCGGGTGGAAATATACTGTTCATGTCCGGTTATAAAGGGTGCTGGCGCACTTTGCTCTTTGCACTAAAAAGTTCATGGAAGGCGTTCTCTCTTTTTTTTTTCCTCAATTAATTTCATTATTGCATAGTTAGCGAGCGACATTCCATCAAACGAGAAGCAAACGTACTGATATATTAGGAAGTACATCAGTATATTTTTTTTTTGCAAAATATATACTATTAGGAATTATAGTCTGAGAAGGATGCATTTGCATGTGCGTTCACGTAAGTAGTAGCACGTTGCTGCCACTCAAATGAAAGACTGTCCTGGTACCTTTGGTCCGAAGACTGGTGACGACTGATGGATGAGAGTGGAAGCCCTTCTGTCACTTTTGGACTCGCAGACGAGCCGGGACGCTGTGCCTCACAGAGATTCGCTCCAGCCTCCAATCCAGATCCAGGGCTTGCTTTCCACGTAGTAACCGTACGGTATGTACCGTAGGGAGGCAATTTCCTTCGCCGCGAAGATACATCAGCCATGTCTTGGATTTGGTGAAGCCTGAAATTGTCCAAACCCTGCCCAACGACAGGTATAGCCAGAGCTCTGCTCTTTTGGTTTATGACAACTGAACTGTCTTTTTTTATTGCATAGTGGTAGAATATATACAACTTATGTACCAATTATAAGGTACACATGAGCATGGCTAAGTACAGCCATAACTACTCCTAGTACTAGCAGTACAATTCCCTATCTCAGCCCACTACCAAGACATGGCTGATGTATTAGCTATCAACTAATGTACTAGTGGTGGCCTATTGCCTTACTGCTACAGCAACTAGGACAGCAGAGAATGACCTATAGCCAAATCTGTTGTGCAGCAATCGAAGAGAGAGAGATCAGCATCATATTATGTCTTACAATTCTTTTCCTAATCCTGCTGCTAACCCAAAGCCTTGACCTTATCCATGCCAATCATCTTCCTCAGCTCCATGAACCGCAGGCGCCCGAGTGGCTTGGCGAGGATGTCAGCGAGCTGTCTGCCGGTCTCGACAAACTCAATGACGATCTGCCCTCCATCGACGCAGTCATAAAGGAAGTGGAACTTGGTGTCGGGTTCTTGGAGAGGGCGATGGCAGGCTGATTGTCCACCATCAGAACTGGCGGGTGAGCTTCCTCGCCAGTCAGCTCGCCCAGTAGTCGGCGCAACCAAACAGCCTGGCATGCCGCCGTGGCCGGTGCGATGTACTCCTCACACATCGACAACGCCACAATCTTCTGCTTTAGCGACTGCCAAGCAATGGGGGTTGCTCCAAGGAAGACGAGCACATCGGAGGTGCTCCGTCAACCATCAATGTCGCCCGCCATGTCTGCATCGCTGAAGACATTGAGCTCTGGCTCACCTTCCTCGGTCTTGGGAGGTGCCTCGCTGAAGACCGTGAGCCTCAGCCCACCTTTGCCGCATCGCTTGGGGAAGATGATCGCTTGATCAAGCGTCCCCTTGATGTACCGCCTGCCTCCCGTGAACGAGGATGGCAAAACAGTCATTTTTCCCATCTGGCTACCGTCCACACCGGCACGGTCTACAGCATCGGATATGCCCTGAATATTCTCAACTCGAAGATCACTCTGATTATCCAGAATGTACCATAATTTGCTTTCATCTATAGCTGCTCTAGCATCAACCTTGGCCTGACTAGATAGAAAACCATAAGAAAGATATGGGTTTGGCTGATTCCGTCTATAATGGAAATTGTAACAGAAGTAGTCCCACATAGTAACCTTACTGCGAGTGTTTTTCTTAGTTGGCATGGCACCATTATACATAACACCAATCTGGTATCCACGCTCACCATACGGGAATAACAAAATATATTGTAACGCCATATAGGCAGGATGCAAAGAAGATATTTGTTGCAGTTCTCTAGACCGTGTTTGAATGACTATATCACGCTGGAAAGTGTCAAGAGAAAAGTCCCCGACAACAAGCATAGCAAGTTGATCAGTAGTTGGAAGACTGTACTGAACAGGATCTCCTTCCCTAGCTCCTATAATCCTCACAACGAAATCTTTGGCCTGTCCATCCTGAAGTCTATCCCGTGCCATCCTAAATTTTTTAACAAAAGGATTATGCTGGTCAAGCATATCTATGAGGCTCCGAGTAATGTCAAGATCCGAAGTGTCATCAGATATGTCAGCAGGTCTTAAAGCCCGCATTCTGTTAGTGACCTCGTTAGCGGTGTCATAAATATAGAGCTGCAAAAATTTAGGAGGACTTCCATCTGGCAGCAAGAGAGACCCAATCCGATGGTGCACCTGTCCACTAATTTTGAAAATCGGAGGGCCACGGCCATCATTAAGCGAGCGATCAATGTTAACCCCCGAAGACGTGACGGCAAAAAGGCAATTGTATTGCCTGATATTCTTCATGAATTTGTAGGAACGAGGACCTCCACCAAACGTATCTAGCGCCGCCAAAGGATCAGGGCGAGGCTAGAAAGGCGGGATGACAACTTTCCCACCCCAGCAACAGTTGTTATAAACAATATTGTCATCATGGCGCGAAGACTTAGACCTGGCCCTCTCGCCATACTAGAACACAACATCACAATGATGGCACTGATAATCCGGGGGGGGGGGGGGGCATAATAGGACATATCTCGATAAGAGGCTATAAACCAAGGTTTTTAAAAAACGGTCATTTAGAGACGATGAATAGGAGCAACGAGCCGTCCAGGGAACGAAACAAGGATAGGAGAGCACAAATCATGTTGGTTCAGAAGGAGAACATGGGCAAAAAGATGAAAGACCAGGAGTGTCTAAAATGTACCTTTGAGCACATTAACGTATTCCTCATCGAAATGGCCACACCGAAGAGATGGTGTATAACTCTTTGAACGACCTGTGAGGCGGCTAGATTCAAGGAGAGATACACGGAGCGTTAACAAGAGTGTAGTTTATGGAAATAAAAAGAAGAAGAAAAAATTCGTGAAAACTGTGTGGCCTATTTGCTCCATATGAAACTGGCAATATACCTGTCCGGGCAAGACGATGTTGATTTAATAGCCTTTTTCGCTTATGACGTGACTCAGAAGGATCTAAGACCGGTGAAGCATGGAAAATACGAGCACCTAAGAGAAGAGAACCAGAACACAGGTAGCACTATGATCAGATAAGAGGATCGGGAATAGGGACCGAGCACAGCAACAAGGACATAGAGAAACACTATACAATTTCTTGTGCGGCCGGTCACAGAACGGTCCCGACCTGAGGACGCTGAGGAGGCTAAACAGAATCGGCGCACACAAGGATCAAGTTCATCAATAAGGCAAGCACCCCAAGCATGATGAGATAATCAAAGGAAAATTTCAGTAAACGAGCAACCCATACATTATCATAGGAAGCTAATATTTGGATATAGAAGTTTGAAGGAAAGAATTTACACACATGATTATCCATTGTCAGCAGAGAGATGCGCCCTAGTGGCCATGGATGTATATGAACTCAGAGTATACCGACTAGGAAGGAGCAAAAGGCATGCGCTGACAGACTACGTAAGAGAATCAAAATGGTAAAGAATCCAAATAATCCATAAATAAAGGGAACGTCATACGAAGCCATGGAAAAACCATGTATACAAGCGCCGAAAAACTAAGGATGCCTAAAAATAAGGCAACGACAATAGGTACAAACAAACCTAAGGAAAATAATATGCTGAAGCAATATCCGAGGACAGAGGAAAAGAATGGAACAACAAAGGATACATATATCTTATTATGACTAAAAGAGAAGGTACAGTTATTGAACTCACTGTCAACAGGAACCAATGTCACGTATAACAACTCACACATGCACTACTGTGCAATAGACGCTGAACATCAGAAAATACTTGAGAATTGACAACGCTAAATCCATGTCTATGTGACACAAGCATATTAGGCAACCTAACAGCGTCACCTCTAACTCACATAGCATCCTAAGCTGCTGTACATAGGAAACCAATCGCTCGAAGCTGTAATCTAGAATAACAAATCCATATATGGATTGTAGACATCACACAGCCTGCCAAGCGGGCATGATCATAGGCAGTAGCAGGATCCAGCTGCTGAGCTGACCAGAAGAAAAACCTTCTTGGAACACTGCCTCCAGCCAATGCAGGCAACTGTATCTCAACACCATAGAGAGGATTGCCATGACAACAGATTCCACGAATCAGCGACATATACGATAGGTGGCATCGAGCTCCAACAACTTGCAAGACGCAGGAAGCATGAACGCAGAACATACTGCAAGAAAACCCAGTATAAAAGAAATAGGCAACAAGGAAAAAAAAAGGGCATAGCCACCACCACTGAGGAACAGGTGTGGTTACCGCAAAAATTAAAAGGACAATAGACCAAGGTTATAAAAAAGAATGAAATCAAATTGGCCAACAAAGGTAAAGGGACAGACACAATAAGAAACCACCGTACGGAGGATGGCAAAGAAGTAGTGTGAAAAAAATTTGGGGGAAAAAATAAAACAAAAAGGATGGAAAAAAGCAAGGAAAGAGTAAGCTGTAAGCCACAATGCCATATCAAATCTCTCTCTCTGTGTGTGTGTGTGTGTATATATATATATATATATATATATATATATATATATATATATATATATATATATATATATATATATATATATAACTATATGTAACCATATATATATGTATGTATGCACAGAACTATATATATTGGTAATGCTGTAGAAATCCATAAGCACAGAAATAAAATGTACATATATAGGATGTTGCGCTGGACCTGATGGACGCGACCTCGGGTGCCGCTCGCCGGGTTACGCTTGCGTGGCGCAGCGTGCTGCGCCGAGCGCGCCAGCGCAGGTGGCGGCTGGCTCTGCCGCCTTTGTCGTAACTCCTCTCCATGCTTCTGCCCACACGCGAGGGCCTCCGCACGAGGGTCCGGAGAGGTGTGAGTATGCAGGGACTCCGCTACCACCAGTGGCTGTACCGGAGCGTCCGCCATAGCGCACTCTGGGGACGGAGGGTGGCCAGGTGCCATGACATCGCCGATGCTAGAGCCGTCTCTTTCGACCTCATCATCGACGATGTTGTGAAAGGAGGCGGGAGTGTAGCCCGCCATCCCCACGAACTCGGATGTGAGAGGGGGCAGCGTTAGCATCCTTCGGAGCTTCCGTGCATACGCGTCCGCAGGGGACGCGAGGCCATAGGAGAACCGGTCGTACGACAGTCGCGGTGAGGACAATAGGGCCCCCCAGAGAGTCGGCGAAAGGTGTTAAATAGTGAATAAAGAACAATATGTACGTTACTCACCGTGGAGTCTGAGCCCAGCATGGGCTCGAAGCGAAGCGCAGGTGTCTCAATGTTGAGGTGCCTCCTCCAATCGGCGCCGGGACCGGTGCCTCTTCGCGGAGGCGAAGTACGCCGAGCTGGTCAGCGATGAAGTCCGAACTTTCGAAGAGGAAGGTCTGGAGTGGCTCGAAGACAGGAGGAACCCACATCCCAACAGGTGAGAGCGTGGGAAACTCCAGCGAGCCGAAGCGAATCGTATCGCTTGAGCCCGCCATGTCAAAGACGGTGGAAAGATGTGCCATCCGATGACTAAAAGCGTGAACGCACGACGTCCTCCCCACGGACGGTGCCAACTGTCGGTGCGAAAAGTGACCAACAAGTAAATATTTATAGTTTTGCCGTGCGTTGTGATCGGATGTGGCCTAACACTCAATGACACAGGATTTATACTGGTTCAGGCAACATGCCCTACGTCCAGTTTCGATCGGTCGGTGACTTTATACCTGAGCCCAGGTGCTCAAAGTTTGTTATGAGGTTACAAACAGGTATGGAATGAGAAAGGGGGTGTTAGAGGCCCGGTCGGACTCTAAACCAAGTGGTTAAGAGTGACAGGTGTTCTAACGTGCGCTAAGTATTAGAGCATATGCTCTGTGTAGCTGTTGAGACCTAGAGCTGTGGAGCTATTTGAATGCTCAGATTCTCTAGAGCCAGATCCAGAGAGAGAATCTAGCGTCCGTCCTTGTTGGGAGAGAGCGCATCCCCTTTTATAGGTGAAGGGGATGGCCTTACAAGTTAGAGAGAGAGTGTGTGTACGTGTGCTACCTAGTTTTGTTGCTCACGCCATCGGGTACGAGACAATTGTCGGCGCCCATAATACTATTCATGCCCAGACGTGTCTGGCAGGTTTTATCGTGTTCGCCTGGTATGGTAAATATCGGCACCTACAATACTGTAAGACAAATGTCAGCGCCCACGACACTGTTTGGGTTCTGACATGCCTGGAAGGTTGCATAGTGCTCGCCTGGCATGACCTGGGGGCACCGTCTTGAAGGCGCGCAGGGTATGGCAGGGTACGGTCCTCATTATGGCGTTTGACTTGAACGGCTTACCTTATCCGCTCCGCCTGACCTGGTGGCACCGTCTTGAAGGCGCGCAGGGTATGGCAGGGTTTAGCTAGACCCCGGTCGGTCGTTCATAGTTGGCTCCGACCGTGTCGGTCACGGAAGGGTCACGAGCAGATGGCCGGCGTATCTCCGGTCGGAAAAGGAGGTCGGAGTCAGACAGTGTCACCACCTTGGCCAGGTCTTAAGATCGGGGACCGGATCGTTACCTGGCCTGCCATTACGTAACCGGGCCGGACCAGGAAGCACGCATTGTTGCTACGCCGTCCTGTTGGGCCGAGTTTTTGGAGGGAAGCGGGTTCATTGGGGACCCCGGGTTTATAAACCCGATACTTTTATTATTCTTTCTATTTTATATAATGTTATATATTTATTATCCAATTCTATATATTTTATAATTTTTGTCGTTCTCATTTTTTAGTTTCACAGATATTATAATACTAATCACTTAAACCTATAATTTATTTCCTTAGATTTGGAGTACTGTTTTTCAAAATTGAGAATATTTTTATTGTGAAGATGAAACATTGTTTTTTGAACCTAAAACATTGCCTCTACTCAATAAAAAAAATGTTCTATCTTTTACTAGATAAATGTTTATTAACAAAATTTTATCTAAATATATTCATGTGGAGTCTTATTTTGAAGGATTTATTGCAAGAAACACGATGGTGTAATCAGAATTTAATTTGAATACTCAGTTTAGGAGTTATGACTTTTTTAATTTATATAGATATCACATCAGTGCATGCAAATCAAGCGGAAGAAAATCACCACATGCAAATTCTGACGTGCAAAAAGGTATGACGTCAGTTCATGCACTCACGAAGCATGCGTTTGCAGGCTCGTATTCAATCGAAACGGCCCACGAAAAAAGCCCAGAAATCAAGCGCGCGTGCGCGCGCGCTGCTGTGCCGCCGGCGCGTGAATTCCGTGCGCGCGCGCTGCTGCCGGCGCGTGAATTCCGTCCGAACGGGCGACTGTAGCAGCCCCCGCTCTCCGCCCCCTCTCGATCCAGACGAGCAAGGCGGGAGACGTCAGAACGCGCGTGAATGCAGGAGGATTTTTTTTCCGGCAATGATTCAGAGTCGGAGCATTGAAACTTACCTCTTAGATGATCTTTTTCCCAACCCAGGTGGATGATCCGTGCAGTAGAAAAATATTACTGAGTGGAAATAAGTTCCTGAAGAAGCTGGAGAGACGTGTGCTATATAGCTTACCTGAAAGAGATTGGGAGCTCAAGGGACAGGCGGCCCGTATATATAGTTGGTATTGGTATAGGTGACGGTCCCGGTATTTTCTGGAAGAGTTTCTACTACCGCTACTGAGGCATGACACTGTAGAAAGTAGTTGACGTGGCATTAGAGCTTTTACCAGCGCTGTTAATAAGGTATGGCACTGTAGAAAGTAGATGACGTGGCCTTCTAATTTGCTTGAGCTTGGCTCAGAATTAGAGTGTAGAGATTCCAGAAGTCTAAACTGGGACATGATAAGAATCAAATAGGATTGTTTTTCTCTTCATCGAACAAAAGCGAGCCTCATGTTATTAAGCTTATTTTTTCCTTAAAAATGTAACCTTTCATATTGATTGGTAAGAATATTTGAGCAGACGGTTTGCATCCCACTAAAAAAATAATGAAAAGGAAATACTATTTATGGAATTTCCCACACATTATCTGTTAGTTTTCACTAAAGAAACATATCATTCATTACAAGCATAATCATTCATTACAAGCATATCAAGTTGGTTTTAAGAAAAAATAATTAAAGCACATATCATGACTATACCCCAAAATTAGCCTATTCTAAAGTTTATGATACTTTCCATACTCAAATAAAGCAATAAAGTTCAGAAAGGGCTGCTTACTCAATGGGGATATAAGATATCATACGTGGTGTTCTACCAGTAAATCTTCGCCATTTCGAACACAACTTTCTTCTGCTACATTAAGAATTTCAATTATATTTGACAAATTTGGCCTTTTCTCCTTCTCATGGTGCACACATTCCAAGGCTATGTTGATGCATTGTTTTACTTGTTGGGTATGTAGTTCCAGTGCTGTATACTTCGATGATCTTTCGAATCTATTCCTCCAATTACTGAGCACCTACACAATTGCATATATAATAAGTGAGCTAGAGCGATGGTACACATGCCGAAGATCCGTTAGTTCTTCTTATTACTTTCTCTTTGAAATGCTGGATTTCTATTTCGGTGCTTAGGCGATAGTCTGGATAGTCGTCCTTGCAGCCTTTGAGTATCTCTATAATTATGACACCCAAACTGAATATATCTGCTTTCTTTGAGATTACGCCCCCATCTATGTATTCTTGTGCCATGTATCCCCTGCAGTAGACATCAAGAGTTTGAGATGGTGCAAGCATAATTGAGACCATTAATATATTACTAAGAAAGCAAACGGTATTTGTTGTGGGGTGTAGCTTACCTGCACTGCTGTAAAAAGCATTTTTAGGGGCGGCTGGTAACCCTTTGTAGGGACGGTTTGGCCTGCCGCCCCTACCGAACCGTCTCTACAAATCATGCATTTGTAGGGCGGTTCCCAGGTCGTCCCTACAAATCGATTTATAGGGGCGGTTGGTGATTGATCCGCCCCTACAAATCGATTTGTAGGGGCGGCTGGTATTACGAACCGCCCCTACAAATCGATTTGTAGGGGCGGCTGTAGTGCCAGCTGCCTCTATAATACCTGTTTGTAGGGGCGGTTCAATCTAGAACCGCCTCTACAGTACGTTTTCCTGCAAAAAAAAATTCAAATTACAACTCAAATTCGACCAGAACTGTTTGTGTCCGCGTATTCCATCCAGCGTTCGCGTTGCCGAACGTCCCGCGACCAACGTTCCGAACCGCGTTCGCGTTGCCGAACGCCCCGCGACCAACATTCCGAATGCGACTACCAGCACAATAGTATTATATAAACTACAATTACAAGTCCAATTCGTAAGGATATATACAATCCATCATTTAATATACAAATTCCATAAACATTGTTATCAACGTCCTAGAGCTAGCCTTTCAGTCTCACGAAGGTGTTGGTACTGAGGATTTCTACCTAAGTCAGACTCTCGGTCATGGTAGGAGCCTTTGACGTGTACAATCTGGTCCAATATGAAGTTGCAAAGGTCGCCGATGAGCTCTAAGAGTTGTTCATCCTTGTATGGGTCTTTTTTCATTCCTTTCTCTTTTCTCCACTACAAGAGAACAAGTTTTGGTTTAGTATTTCATACCATATACGAAGTTTTTATACTACTGATAAAGAGGTTCAAACTTACCCTTAAGGGGTGTCTCCTGTAGGCACTGGTGTTACTCATCATAGAACATATATAGTATCCACAATATACACTCCCTGGCCTCTGCTTGGGGCACTGTGTGTTTTGCATATGAAAATGTTAGGTAATGCTTTTGAGAGCCATGTAACGGAGTACTGAAGAAGTAAGTTACACTTACCGCACATAGTGTTTTTATAGCCAGCTTTTCCTTCCTCGCTGGATCATGCCTTCCGTGATGATGAGTGACATAGAACCTAAATGCCCTGTTCGAATTATTTTAGCAAATACAACTTGTTAGTATCCATAAGTGAACGTTACAAGTATGTATACAAACATATAAGCTAATGAGGATTGTCGATATGTATACGTCTTGAGAATCGATATGAAGTCTTTGTATGTCGCCGGGTCCTTATCTATTGAATCAAAGACCCATGCCATGCTCCTCCCGACATCGACGGCTATACAAATCCAGTGGTTGCTGCATGGATTTAATCATAGAACTAGATAAGCTCTTTTGCATCGAATAAAATATATCGAACAAAGCTTTAAGTATATAGTTGAACTTACTCAAAGTTGTATGGTAGCCATATAGTAGAGTGTTGTTGTAGATTTTTTAAAGCCAGAGCAATGTATGCCGTAACCTTAAGGGACTCTTCCTTTAGTTTCGCCGTACAGATGCGCTCTTTCTCCCGAAGAGTCTTTGCAGCAGCTAGCTCTTTGGCATCCACTGTCCACTGTTTAGGGTAATTAAAATTTAGTTGGGCTATAGCTTGAGGGTCTACATACCCGGCTTTCAGACTTGGCATTTGTTTGACAATGTGCACTTGTATTCTACAAATCACGGCGTTGGTTAGTTACAACAAAATTCAAAGATTACATTCATATCATATCGGGAGGACAAGGACTTACAAGCACCACGTGCGAATTAGATTCATCTCCATTTCTCCCAGGTGAAAGCATGTGTGCATGTCATTGAAGTCAAAGACAATTTTCCCGGCTGGGCTTCCAAATGTGTCGATGGGGAAGCATGCTTGTACGAGATCTATGCTCGTTGGGAGAACACGCAAGTACCAATCATGGAACCTTCTCATTCCAAGTGGTAGGCGCCGGATGTCCCGGTTTGGTATAAAGGGCTTGCCTCTTTCATATGTTTTTGGGCAATCCTTTGACCATTTGATGTCATCAACATTTGGATACTGCTTTGTAATTTGGTGGAGTTTGCTAGTTACGGCCTCCTCAGAACCCCGTTCTGGGACTTGTTTAACTTGGTTCTCAGGCTTGAACTGGTCATGTGAATACCACTTGGACACCGACAAGACGTCTTTCACCGGAACATAAACTGGCCTTATGTTGATTGGAATCTTCTTTTGAAGTTCCCATTTAGGCACGTCCTCGTCTTCTTGTGCATCACCTTCTTCAGGAGGCACTCGTTGTTCATGTATCGGTTGTGCTTGTTGAGAAGACTGTGGCATCTCATCATGCACTTGCTTGGTACAAGTTGGAGAAGGTTGTGGCATCTCATTAGGCACATGCTCGCTAGGAGGCAGGGAAGAATGTGGCATCTCAGGTACGTGGTGGTCACGAGACGGTGAAAATATCTCCCCAACCTCAATAACTCGCTCTAAATTTGGGAGAGGGGGAGGCGGCGAAGAAGCAGTCAATATAATGTCCCATTTGTGCCAGAGGATGAACTGCCCAATAACGTCTCCGAGTAACACCAGCCCCTCGGGAGTTGCATAGTCTATCCTCCACTGCATGAACTCGGGCTTCACGGTATGCACCTCGACCCTAGTGTAGTCCAGCGGTATCTTATTATTGTGGTGTAAGCCACCGGGAGGATGTGCCACACCCGTTGCCACCTCCATCACAGTGTTCTGTCGGCCGCTTAGAAACACCAAGGTGCAACTAGTTGGTTCCCGTATGCGATCGACGGGGGTTGAGGCTGTAGTGGAACCTTGGCTGCTAGGAACTTTCGGAGGGCTGCCAACTAATGCCAGTTCTCCCGGCGGCGTCACTAATATCCGTGGCTCCGTAGACAGTCCTTGCTTCTCCAACGCCTTCGCAACTAGAGCCTTCACTTGGAGCTCAAGACTAGTCTCCCGATCTTGGCCATGTGCCTGTCCTCTTCGAATCCTTGCTTCCAGGTCGTTCTTTTCCCTAGCCCCCTGGTGCGGTCTATGTGCTCCTTGTTTCCCAAGCCAAGGCTAAGCTCGTCCCTCTCTCTGGAAGGATTGAAGGAGCCCTTCTCCTTGTCTTTAGCATATTTCAGTATCCTTGATACCGCCTCTTGGGTCTCCGGCTTATCAAACTTAAGATTACTGTCGGATGATTCTGTACTCCTCGCATATATCTAGTTCCTTGAGTGTACCTTCAGATTCGTCACATCAATATTCCCAGCAGCTGCGGCCTCTTCGTCCATCTTCCTAAACTGCTCTTCCTTGGCATAGTAGCCACCGGGGCCTAGATGATGGTGGTGTTTGTTCCTCTTCGCCAGCTCGGTGTTACGGGCACTGAGCTCCAATGCCTCCGGTGAAGTCTTCTGAGCCACGAGCTCCTCCCATTGACTAGGAGTTATTTTGTCGAACTCTTTGAAGGGAGTTAACCCCTTTTGGATATACTTCGTGTTGAGCTCCGACCTCCAACGTCGGAATACCTCTCCCATCATCCTGAAAGCATTTTTTTACCAGTTCGTGCTTACCATCCAGAAATCTAAATTGACCCTCAGGTGCCTATCCCATAGTTCATTCTTTTTGTTCTCTGGTACCTCTTTTCAGTTAGGGATTGCTGGGTTCAATTTATCTCTTACTAGGGCCCCGATCGCATTATGGAATTGTCCTCTTAATTCCTTTGGCTCAAGGACCTCCCCTGCTGGCCCGACCTCCGTTATCACATATCATGCCTTATCTGGATATAGATTTCCTTTTCTATCCCCTCGTTTCCTCTTAGGCTTGGTAGTCGTGGTTGTGTCTTCAGGTCGTGGAGCAGAGGCATCGTGATCTGTCTCTGTGGCTGTTGCCTCTGCTCTCCTTTCCTCTACTCCGTCTTGTCTAGCGAGATGTCGCGGACGTCGACGTCGTCTTTTTCGAGTTTCAGGAGGGACCTGTATATATGACAGGTCAAAGTGTTAGCAGAGGTAACACAGCCAAAGCTTTAGCAAAATTTACAAGCTAAGGCTTTTTCCCTACCTCCTCATTCGGGTCAAAGTCCTTATCCAAATCTTCCTCTGTTGGCCTCCTTCTGGCTTCACGTGGGAAAGGATCCTCGGGACTTACATATCCCTCTTCTGAGTCATCATCAGCATCATCCTCTTCTTCTTCGCCTTCAGCAGCCTCTCCTTCGGGGCCTTCCTCCTCGTCACACTGCTCCTGAGTAAGCATCACTTCTAGATCATTTTGTACCTCCTTATTGAACTGTTCCTGAGTAAGCTGGTCCTCTAGTGCTTGCTCCTCAAGGGTTGGCTGCTCATCATGCTCGGGGCATCGGGCTGCACTGTCTGGTGTCCACGACATTATTTCGCGCTTTGTTCTAATAGATGCAAGAAAGTGTGCTTTAGGTACGCGAGAAGGTATAAGAAATCAAAAAGGTCTATAAACCAAAGTAGTCCTATAAAACAACAATATATAAAAAAACGAGAAGTAGCAGTGGTAGAGGCCTCAGAAACATGTCAAACATCATCTGATCTTGAACTTGGAGCATCAAGGCATTATAACAGAGAAGAGAGGAGAAGATAATGTAGGGGCGGCTGCTAATGATGCCAAGTTCCTCACAAGTTCTTAATCATCAGCTCATATTCCATATAATGTATGGACTTGGATGATTTCATCATCGGAAAAACAAAGGAGAGGAGAGGAGAGGGAAGATTTGGCAAAAAAAAGCAGGTGCTGCTTCCAAAACATAGAGGATAGGAAAGGTGGCAACAAATAGAGGAGAGGGGAGATTTGGCAAAAAAAAAGCAGGTGCTGCTTCCCAGAAAAAGCAACATGACAATGTAAGAACATCATATGCTTAATATCTTCCGAACCTGATAAGTAGATCGGACAATCAGAAGTAGTAGACAGTAGTAGTAGGGAAGTAGTAGAAGTAGCAAAAAAAGCAACAGCTGCTTAGGAGAGGAGAGGAGTAGAGTGGAGTAGAGGAGAGTAGTAGTAGAAGAGGAGTACAGAGAAGGCAGCAAGTACAAAGAAGATTAGTAGCCACCGGCCACAATAATATAAACAAACAAGTGCAAGGCTGCAAGCATACAAATGACAATGTAAGAAGAATAATATAAATGCAAGGATTATTTCTACTCAGCAGATATTTATTCCCAAAAAATAAAACTGGATGAATCGAAGTCCCACTAATTAAACAAACAAGTGCAAGGCTGCAAGCATACAATGAAAGAACAGCTAGGATTAATGAGCTAATGAGCTGTTGCAAATGGCAGGAAACGAGTACCAACAGTTCATAGATGGGAAATAATACTATTAAGAATGTATAGAAACATCATTGCAAAGTGCCTTAGGTCTCAATTAATAACCCAAGTTCTCATCAAAGCTACTAATCAGTCCACAGATACCATTAGGAAATAGTGCTAATTAGACAGGGAGGATGCACTGAGGGGGTGTATTGTGTGCCCCTAATTGGAACCCACAGTAAAACGAGAAGAGGAAATGCCACTCAATACTCAAACGCACAAATAACCTCCAGATCATGAAGACTTGCACTCATCGTCCTAACTAGAACTCTGGAATACAATAGTTACAGAAACTAACAACACCAAAAATCTGCCATCTGTTAGAACACCAAAAATACTCATGTTGGATCCCTATATTATAGGGAAAGCGTTTCATTCTTGCTGGTGATCACCGTCAGCTTGCACCAGTAGTATTATCAAGAGAGGCTATGGAAGGTGGGCTAGGAATGTCTTTGTTAGAGAGGGCTTCATCACTACATGATGGACTGCTCACTACGACATTAACAACACAATACAGAATGCATGAATCTATAGCTAGTTGGGCATCAAAGGAGATGTATGATGGATTGCTCCAATCATTCCCATCTGTTGCTTCTCGACTTCTTGTCGATTATCCATTTGTCAAGGTACCAATGTTCTATCCATATATTTCTATAAAGCTAAAAGAATTTACCAAGGTGTAGCTTGCCACTTTCAGTCGACAAAAAATCTATGAAGCATGTTTATCCTGTCAAGACTGCACTGTTCGCATTTGGAGCATCAAAACAGGGGAGCTACTATCTGCACAGAGCATGGCAGACACTCTCATCACGGCATTTTGTTGGCCCGAAAGCAGCCATGACTTGTGCAGTTCTTCGCTGTTTGATCTAAACCACAACTGGGGAGCTTGGTTGGGATCACGTGCTGGGCTGTTTTATATGCATGGTACTTGAGTGATCCGATTCTGGACTAGTACTACTACACTACTAACTTGGAGCCGTGGAGGCTGGAGCAAATGGTGGCTGTATTCTGAAAGAACGCGAGACCACTGAACATACTGGGTTTGCTGGAGCTCTGGACTGAATGAAGAACGTCATCTTTGGAAGTCAGACATTACCTAGGATATGCAGTCTCGATAGGAATTAGGCATGTTACTCTTAGTGATAGATGGATAACCAGATGTTCTCATTCTTATAGTTTTTGCAATTCGCAGCCTGCTTATGTTACTGGCACAATACAACATCCTTTTCGCTTGGGATTTACTTTTCACTTGTTCATCTTATTTCTAGGTTCAGACATTGGTGCTGGTCTACTCGATTTGGAAACAAGGGGATTATCGTGGCTATGTCGATCTAAAAGTGACGTTCTTTCCCTGAAATTTGTGCACTCGGTAATAGCGCCTTTGCCCAAGGTAAAAACGACATGACCTAAAAAACTCAACTCAACAACGGCAAGGAGGATTGAAACTTATCTGTTGTAATCATGTAATGTGCCAGATTTGAAATTTGAGAGTGTCTGCCATGTACGTTGCCAAGATTTGAGCATGTGATTAGCTAGCATGACTTGAGCTCTAATTAAGCTCGCCTAGGACTCAACTTACGAGTGATGCCAAGTATTAAAACAAGCTAACTTTTAAGCTACAAAATAGTATACTCTCAACTAAGCAGGTAGCAGCAGATCGAGACACAAAGCTGAAAGAAAAAAAGGAAGAGGCGGTGGCATTGGTCGGGTGCTCACCGGGACATGGCAGTCGTGGGCGCTGCGCTTCGGGTCGGTGGCGGAGAAGACGGTGTAGACGAGCACGAAGGTGCCGATGATCTCTGCGCTGAGCCCCGTCCTGCGGGAGTACCCCGACGCGAGCGAGTTGGCGCCGCCGCCGTACCTGTCGAAGTAGGCGCTCTGGAACGCCTTGATGAGCCCCATGCCGCAGATGGCGCCGAGGCACTGGGGCAGTGCGGGGAAGCGGCCGGCCGGTGGGGGCCAACCACCGGGGAGCGGGCGGGCGTCGGCGGTGGGGTTAGAAACCCTAGGGCGGGGAGGAGCAGGCGCACGGGTGTGGGGAAGGAGCAGGCGCGCGGGGGCGGAGATGGGGCGCGCGGGTGAGGCGAAGCGGCCGGCCGGCGGGGGCCAACCACTGGGGAGCGGGCGGGCGTCGGCGGCGGGGTCAGAAACCCTAGGGCGGGGAGGAGCAGGCGCATAGGTGCGGGGAAGGAGCAGGCGCACGGGGCGGAGATGGGGCGCGCGGGTGACGGGAAGGGGCGCGGGCCGGCGTCGGCGGGGCAGCCTGACGGAGTCGGGGGAGAAGAGAGCGCCCAAATGAAGACAACACCCGTGCGCCCTCGTATATATAGACAGGATGATTTGTAGGGGCGATTTTTGATCCAGCCGCCCCTAAAAATGCATTTGTAGGGGCGGTTCCTGATCCAGCCGCCCCTACAAATGCATTTGTAGGGGCAGTTCCTGATCCAACCGCCCTTAGAAATATATTTTTATTTTTTTAAATTGTTAATTCTGTATTATAAAAACAATTGTGTATATATAAAACAATTGTGACTAAAATAAAAGTAATATAAAAACAATTGTAGTCAAAACAATATAGAAAATAAAAGAACAAAAAATATAAATTTGAATTTTAAAACTTCGACTACAATTTTATGACTTTAAATTAAATGAAATGAAAATGTTGTAAACATAAAAGTTGTATAACTCATCGACATGTACAACTTTTATTTTGGTCATCTTGTCATGTGACTTTGTTTGAACGATTCAAATTTTGAAATTCAAATAATTTCAACTTGAAACAATATTTTGAAAGAGTAAATGATTTCAGATGAAAAACTCATGAATACCAATGTTGTACAACTCATCAATATGTACAACTTTTATTTTGATCATATTTTCATTTGACCAAATTTGAACCGTTGTAATTTTGAATTTCACTAAATGACAACTTCAAACAAGATTTTGAAACCTTAAATGATTTCAACAATAAAAGTCGTGAACATAAAAGTTGTTGAACTCCTCACTGTCTACAACTTTTATTTTGATCACTTCTTCATGTGACAATTCAAATTTTAAATTTCAGAAAATGACAGCTTCAAACCTGATTTTCAAACACTAAATGATTTCAGTGGTAAAGGTGATGAATATAAGAGTTGTATAACTCATCAAGATCTCATACTTTTATTTTGGTCATTTCTTCATTTCATAAAGTGTTAAGTGATTTCATAAAGTTTTAGTAGTAATAGAGTAGATGTTCAAATAGAGTCATCTGGATGTTGCAAAGGGTTGTCTCACATGCATAAAATGTAGTCTCACACACATACAAAAATATGTAGTCTTACACACGTACATAAATATATAGTCTCATATGCATGCATAAATGAAGTCTTACAAACACACACTTACACAAACACTCCACGTTCAACAACTAGCTAGCCCGCTGTAATGACTTTTCCCTTGACACCTTTTCGTTCCCATGGCATTATATCTTTGGGGAGGTTCTTTTCCACAACACTGATCTTCTTAGGAAAGTCTGTGAATAGCGGCATCTCATTGTAGTTATTGTAAGCTTCAACATCGTCCACGCCATCAACTCCAATAATGTGCTGTTTCCCGGAGGCAACCACGTGTTTTGTCTTCTTCTTTGGGGGGAGGTTACTTTGTGGGTCAGACATATAGAAAACTTGTGCGACACGTGAAGTGAGCACCCAAGGGTCATCTTGGTAGCCTAGATTCTCGAGGTCCAGGACTCTCAATCCGATCTCGTTCAGTTGGTGTTGTTTGATCCAGCGGCATTAAAACAGGGCCACCGTTATATCCCTTCCATAGTCAAGTTCCCATATCTCTTCAATGATGCCAAAGTATTGGATCTTTCGCCCTAATCCATCGAGAGCCTCTATTCGAACGCCGCTGTTTTGGTTCACATATTTACTATCCTTTGCGTGGGTATAGTACGTATACCCATTGATGTCATAAGCATTCCAAGATGTCACTTGTCTCGATGGCCCCTCCGCCAACCTACTGATGGTAATAGAGTCTATGGTTTCTCCAGGCGGTATGTTTTGGTCCTTCAACCATGTAGTTAGTCATTTCTTGTGTTGTTTCATGACCCAATCATCCGAACGACCATTTCTCTCTGCCATAATGATAGCCAAGTGTTCATCAATATACGGTTGCATCAGTTGTGTACTCTGCAAGACACTGTAATGCGCCTGACTCACCTCTTTGTAATCATGGTCGATGAACACTTTTCTACCACTGGTGCCCTTCCCAGCCAGCCTACCCTTGTGACGAGAATCGGGTTTACCAATCCCTTTCTGTACTTTTAGGTACTCTTGACAGCACTCGACGACTTTTTCAGTACTGTAACCCTCTATCATGGAGCCCTCTGGGTATGCTCGATTATGCACGTATCGACTTAGAACTGACATGAACCGCTCATAGGACCACATTTCATGCAAGTAGCAAGGGCCAAGCGCCTGTATTTGATGAACCATGTGAATCATGAGATGTGGCATTATATAAAAAAAAGTAGGAGGTAAACACATCTCCAGTTGGTTTTATGTCTCCACCACAAATTCATGTAGGTCACTCAGCTCTTCCTTGCCAATCGTCTTCTATGAGATCTTCGAAAAGAAGTAGCACATGCGGGTGATGGCCATTTTCAAGAACTCTGGCTTTATAGCCCTAATTGCAATAGGTAGAAATATTGTCAGCATCACATGGCAATCGTGAGCCTTGTAGTGTGTTATTGACAAGTCCTTCATCGACACTAGCTTCTTCACATTTGCTGAAAACCCAGTCGGGACTTTGATCCCTCTCAGGAAAGTGCATATAGCTCTCTTCTCGTCTAGTGTTAGGTTGAAGCACGCCGCAGGCAGAGTGTATTTTCCATTAGCCTCAGGTACCGGGTGAAGCTGTGGCATCATGTTTAGCTGCACCATATCTTTCCATGCTTTCAGACCATCCTTTGACTTGCCTATGTCCATCAAGGTAGCAATGAGACTCTCAAAGACATTCTTCTGCACGTGCATAGCATCAATGGTATTAGGACCTCCAAGTCTGGCCAATAAGGCAGATACTGAAAAAAGATCGATTGTTTCTTGAAAGGTATGCCTTCGACAGGAGGTGTGCTTCTATCTCTGTTCATCCCATCCGGATTCTTCTTTCCATAGATGACGTGTATGTTTTTCACCATTCTGTACACGTGTTCTCCATTATGACGTCTCTCCGGAGGGGGTTCAATCTCTGGGGCGTTGTCATAAAATCTAAAGAACAATTTGCTGCGGTACTTGTGACTTATCTTTAAGAAGCGTCGGTTTCTTAGGTAAACTATCTTCTTGGATGCATCCAGGTACACCCATGTAGTACCATCCAAGCAAACCAAGCATCCCGTCTTCCCTTTGATCTGTCCAGACAAAGCAAACAACGCGGGGTAATCATTGGTAGTAACAAATATTATTGCTCTACATATGAAGTCCTCCTTTCGGAATGCATCGTACATCTGCTCCCCATGCCTCCATAGCCTCTCCATTTCTTGCATCAAGGGCTCGAGGAATACGTCTATATCAATGCCTGGTTGTTTAGGGCCAAAAATAAGAATAGTGAGGAGAAGGTACTTTCTCTTTTGACACAGCCATGTTGGGATGTTGTACATGGTCAAGATCACTAGCCATGTGCTGTGGTCGCTCATCCTCTCATTGAAGGGATTCATTCCATCGGTGCTCAAGCCAAACCGTACATTCCTTGGGTCATCGCTGAATTCTTTGTGCTTCTCATCAATCCTTTGCCACTGACTACAATCAGCTGGGTGTGCAATCTTATCATCATCCACCTTGCGCTCATCATCCCACCATGTCATGAGTGCGGATTCTTTAGGGTTTACGAAGATACGTCTCAAGCGGTCGGTCACTGGTAGGTACCACATTACCAGGGCAGGAATTCTTCTCTGCTTTGCATTGTTGCCTAATGGAGTGTCCTCTGGGGGCTGAGATTCTTGTACCACCTTTTTGGTACCCTTCTTATTCCTTTTTTTCCCCGTGGAGGCTTCGTCTCCACCATAAAGGTCATTGTTTTTGTACCGGCTGGCCCCACACCGGGGACATTTATCCAGTGACTTGAACGTTTCGCCACAAAAAAATATACAATGGTTGGGGCATGCATGGATTTTTTCAACCCCCATTGTCAATGGACTTATGACCTTCTTCGCTTGGTATGTGTTGGTGGGAACTGAGTTTAGTTGTGGCAGCACCCATGACAGGAGATGCAATAGATCATTGAACCTACAGTCTGACCAGCCATACTTAGCCTTCAGGATGAGCAGCTCAAGCACAAAACGTAGCAATGTCCAATTTATCGGACAACCCTTTTCAACACCATACACAGTCTCCTTCGATGCTTTTGTCACCCTTTCCAAATTTTCTAGACCTTTCGGGCTATTTAGTAAAATCTCTGGTCCAAGGGCTCGAATCATGTCCTCCAAATCATCTTCATCCCCGACACGTGCTCCACCATCATTATTGGCACCACCTTCGTCGTTACTATCCCAACCACTAGCATCACCACCTTGTTCATTGCCAAACTCGAAATCCATTCGTGCATCAGGCTCTGCTGAATATTGGGACATGGATTCTATGGTTTCGTCGTCGTATTCCCCCTCATCCTCGTCGTTAACAATAACCGTTTCACCATGATGAATCCACACTGTGTAGTCCTCAACAAATCCTCGCATAATCAAATGTGATCTAATGATAGTCACATCTGTCCATGCCATACGGTTCTTGCAATCTTTACATGGGCAAATAATTGTATCCTTATTCTCTTTCAATGTCGTTGCATGCTTCTTTGCGGCTTCAATAAATTTATCCACCTTTTCACGGAAACCTGCCTTGAACCTTAACGAACCATACATCCAAGAGTTCCTTTACTCCATCTTTTACAACAACAACAAAACAAACATTAAAGGAGTACTTATTCAGATATATATAAAAATGAAACAAATTAATAATTACTTGAGAATAATTGTATATACTTCAGATATATATGAATATAAATCTAATATAATTACATGAAGCATACAAACACACCATGGTAAAAGAAAATTAATTAACGGCCTATTTATCCATAAATAATTAAAATACATATTTATTGATTACAATAAATAATTTCAAAGACAACAATTAGCAAGAATTATACTTTACCCAATATCTTTCATACAAACCCTAGTCCAATTTCATCAAACATAAATTTACAAAAACAAAATTAATAAAAAAACCAAACCCTAGATCTAGATCCACATGCACATGAAACATCCATAAAACTAACTAATTGTAACACCCAAAATTTTTCATTCTTTAAGATAAGTAAATTTGATTTAATTATGTTATTAAGTGTGCATTCAATTGTAGGAAATTAATAATTTTTGGGGAATTAAAAATCAATTATAAGTTTTGAAACTTTTGATGCATACATGCTGCTGCACTATTTACTCATGTGATGATTGTTTTTGAATTAGAGTTCAAATGAAATCAAAAATTATTTGAAAATGCTTTTGGGAAAATTTGTTTGGAAAATAAAAAGTGAAAATGATCATCTCCCCCTTCCTTGTTTTCGGCCCGCAGGCCATTTCCCTGGCAACCGCGGCTCGTTCGCCCTTCCCCCTCCCCTTTTCGCGCTCGGCCCAGCAGCCGCGCCCAGCCCGGCACCGCAGCCCAGCCGCGCGCCTCGGCATCGCCAGCCCAGCAACCGCTCGGCCCAGCAGCCGCGCTAGGCAACCGCCCCCCCGTGCCCTGCCGCTGATGCCTGGCCCCACCTGTCGGCGCCGCCCCCAACCTCCCGCTCACCCCGCGTCGGTCCAGTCGCGAGGCCGCAACCGTCGCCCCACGAACGGCGTCGTGGGAGCGCCCCCTCCTCGAGCCTCGGCCACTTCAAATAGCAGCCCGACCCCCCCGCGCGCAACCGGCTGCCCCCGCTCTCGTTTTTGCGCTTGCCGAGCACCGAGGAAGGCCGCAACCGTCGCCCCGTGGTCTCCGAGATCCGTCGACCGCCCCTTCGCGCGGACAGCCTCCTCCGAGCCGCCTCCGTCTCCATTTTCCCCTTGGTGAGCTTTGCCGTCCTCCCCTCTATCTCCCGGTATCTCTTTTTCTCGTTTTTCTTGGCTTCCCGAGCCTTGGCCGCAAGCTCCGCGGGCCATGGTCGCCGGCCATGGCGGCCACCGCGCTTGCCGCCGTTCCCGGCCGCCAAAACGGCATGGCCGCGACCCCCTTCCTCCCCCGCGTCTCCCGGTTCACTCGGTTTTCCATTTGGTGAGCCGTAGGCCCCTAACCGCGCGCTCCGGCGAGTCCATTGCCGTCGGCCATGGCGCCTGGCCGCCGGTGACCCTGTTCCGGCCGGCCGTTCCCCCCAGGCCGATCCTAGCCGCCCATCGCGAGATCAACGGCTAGGATTAGAAGATACCCCTTCGCGGGTGGTTTTTCAAAAGAGTCCCTGGACTTTTCTAAGTCCTAACCCGCAGACCAAAGTGTATTTCCCGAATGCGCAATCCCGTTTGGAAAGCGTAAACTCCACGGCTTAAGTCAAAAATACGTTTTTAGTATTTACAGAAATGCCATTTGAACTGTTTCGCTTATAAAATTGTCGTTTTAGCTCCGAATTGATCCATTCAAATCGCGTTAGCTTCGTAATTTCATAAGCTACATGTTGGAGCCACTGTTAGTCAAGTTTGGAACTTTTTAATTTCATGATTAGATTTAATTAAATATATGGCTACAGGAAAACCCGTTTAAATCATAACTTTCGCATTTTAGCTCCGTTTTTCGTGAACTTCGCGTTGACGTGATCGTAGCGAGACGTAGATTAGTTTTACAAACATTTTATCTTGATTTCAATACTGTTGGTGTACTGTTCTAATGATAGGAATGTTTGCTTTGCATGAATGCTTTTGGAATGTTGTATGTTGCTGTGTTGGTCGCGTTCAGACGGTGAGGAAAACGTTGGAGACCAAGAACTCTTCAACGACCAGTAGGACCAGCATGAGTTTGTGAACCAAGGCAAGTATAACATGGGCCTTCCTTGATGTCCTATTTCACTTTAATCAATTACTCATTTGCATGTGTCTAATTTTGATACCCGTAAGGACATCCTAGAGATTGTTTATCCTGTTCCTTGTCTCCTATGGGTCAAATGCATATGGGTAGATTGCTAGTGCTCTAACTGAACTTGACATACACGTTGATGAATGATACTATGGAACAAAGTGAGTAACATGATTTATAACAACTATTCCATAGGGCGAAAGTGCAAATGACCTTTGTTCATATTGCTCTCGGCCCTCCATAAGGACTTATCTGTCGGCAAAAGCTGGGACTGACAGTGCAACCGGGAGAGTCATATGGCTCTGACTTTAGCTCAGTAATAGGATCTTTCCTAACTAGTTAGAGGTTACCTTTTTGGCGCAAATGGGGCTTGCCACTTTGGGTATAGGGTTGCCTCTGTTCCTATGAGTATAGCCGCGATGGATTTGTGCCATAGGAAAGGGGGGTCCCTACATCTGTCTGCCAAGGAAACCTAGCGGCCCTAACTTGTTAGGGAAACCTATGAAATGGCTTCATAGTGTACCCTGCCCGCTCACCTTGGTAGTGACATGGGAGTAATTAACCCGGGCATATGGGGATCATGACTCGCGGTGAATGTGCACCACCTCTGCAGAGGGTAACAAACTGTTATAATAGCCGTGCTCACGGTTACGAGCGGCCCGGAAAACTCACAGAATAACTGTTTAATTGTTGATGATCATTTAAAGTTGTTCAACGATGATATATGGTACACCTGACCCTGATATTTGTTCTTATGGGAATTAAATGGGAGCTTAAGCATAACTAGATAATAATTGAGAATAAAAGTTTGACCTATTAAAAATGCTAACTGCAGTAAACCAGAGTCTACCCTTTTTGAGCTTCATAACCCCATGTTAGCTTGCTAAGTACGGAATGTACTTACACTTGTT
Organism: Miscanthus floridulus; assembly: GCF_019320115.1. Classification (NCBI taxonomy): domain Eukaryota; kingdom Viridiplantae; phylum Streptophyta; class Magnoliopsida; order Poales; family Poaceae; genus Miscanthus; species Miscanthus floridulus. Next base: position 78,788,508 of record NC_089594.1, on the reverse strand, counting down.
TATTTTCTTTACTTGGATAAAAATCCCGGATGGGTAACAGATGACAACGGGTATGAGGATTTCCCGAAGGATTATTAGGCTTGTGGTCAACCAGTTGACTTTCCCTGTGATGACGGCCACGAGAGTTTTATTATCTTTTTATTATTCCGCTGTGATGTAAAAGACTAAGTTTTATTATAACTCTGATGTATGAGACACCATGATGATACTTTATGTAATTTGTCAGCTTGTGTGTGTGATTGTTTCCTGGGCACACACGAGTTTTGTGTATTCAATTTTATCCTTAAAATTGGGTGTGACAAATTGGTATCAGAGCCGCGTTGACTGTAGGACGCAAGCCTAGTTAGAAAATGGTCGTTTAGCATCTTTGCTCCTCTGGTTTCTTGCTTACTGACTTATTCTTGTTATTTTATTAAAACATTTATGCTTTTCATATCTTAATCTATTATTTAAAATTGTTGATTCTAATTTCATCTCACTTTAAATCTATAGATGTCTCATAATCCGAAGACTGCTCGACTCAGCACCGCCGGATATCGTGCCATGTTTACCCCGTGTGCCCCACCGGCGGAGAGGGAGATTGTGATCATCTCCGACGACGAGGAGATGGCTACACCGACACCTACACCTACTCCTACACCAGTCGCCGTGCCCGTCTATCCTGTGGTAGCTACACCTGAGGAGTCGACGGCTACTTCCCCTACACCTGCACCCTCCCCAGCTGCCCCCGTGGAGGACGAGGAGATTAGCTGGAAGTGCAAGTACTACTTCAAGCCAGCTCCAGAGACAGCCTACTACCACACTCTCCTCACCCACGTGCTGGACGACTACTTCCCCGACTTGCACGCCTCCATCAGCTACCACTGCGCCGAGTACAAGCATCCACTAGAGGCTACCTTCTAGAAGGTAGAGCTGGTGGTCACCGCATGGAATGATATCATTAATGGACATGAGGTGGAGACTATCCACAGTGCCCCTGCCAGGAGAGCCCATGCTTTGGATGGCATGGAGGATGCAGCATAGAATGCCTACATCCACTACCATGGTCGTCGCTTTGAGGCCATGAGGGAGGATCGCTTCAGGTTCCTTCCTCGAAATGATCATGAGAGTGTTTGGCAGGTTTTGGCTCCACCAGAGAATGACCCAACTCTGGAGGCAACGGTGCAGCATGTCCACTCTATGCAGGGAGTGGATGATGAAGTCAAAGGAGAACTGCGTGCATCTCAGAGGGCGCAGAGACGTCTTCAGAAACAAGTGGATGAACTTCGAGCACAACTGGGACAGCCTTCCATCTACAAGAAGAAGCACCATTCCTTCACCATGATTGACACCGCTCCATAGGTGTTAGGTGCCTTGATCTAGATTACCACGTCGATAGATTCGTGTTCTTAATTAGTCTTGTTGGTCTTGTGAACTTGGTTGATTAGATGTTTGATTTGTGAACTTGGTTGATTTGGTATTTTGCTTGATTGCTGGGAGTTTGTGGGCATGTCCACAACTTCCTTAGATTGGAACTTTAGTTTAGAATGAAATCTTAATGCAGATGTTTCGTTTTATCTTATCTCTGCTGTGCTGATTTCTGGAGCAGCCTGTGTTCTTTATCTAGTAACTCGAAATCTGGGATGATAAAAATTCTGAAATTTTTGTGGAGATAACTAGACCTCTGTATCTTTCAAGTGTCTTTGGAATCACATCAATAGCTGTTCAGGTTTGGGAGATCTAGCTGACACAAGTTGATGTTCCTGCGCTGTCTGGAACTCAGAACAGTTTCGGTTTAGCTCTATTTTTGACTATGTGCGAGTTCGAATCTGTAAAAGTGGTCTAAATGAAAGTTGTAGATGATGTCCTAAGCTTTCTAACGAATCTTGGTGCACCTCTGTTGGGTCTCTAAAACTCGAGTTATAACAGTTTTACTGAACTGCTGAATTTGAACCTTGTCCAGAAAATTCTCAGCATTGTTTCTTATCTTTTGTAAGCTCTCTATAATTGAGAAAAATTCCTAAATTTTGCACATTTGTTGGAAAACAGATGGCCGCAAGAGGAGGAAGAGGCAGAGGCCGTGGTCGTGGGTGTGATGCTCTTATAAATCCACCATCGCCACCTGTGACCATGGAACAGATATTGGGAATGCAAGCACAACTGATGCAAGCTATGATGCAGCGCTTGGACAATGAACCTGCAAGAGGGCCACCGCCTGTCCAGGTTAGAGATAAGCGTGGAGAGTTTATGAAAGGTCGTCCACCAGTGTTCACCCATGCCACAGACCCTATGGAGGCCGATGATTGGTTGCGTGCTGTGGAGAAACAACTGAACATAGCACAATGCAACGACCTTGAGAAGGTATTGTACGCTTCCGGGCAACTCCAAGGAGCTGCTCAGGATTGGAGGGAATCATTCCAGTTTGGACGTCCCAACAATGCTCCTGCTATCACTTGGCAGGAATTCAAAGACAATTTCCGGTCATACCATATTCCTGATGGACTAGTGGAACTGAAGCAGGAAGAATTCAGATCTCTCAAGCAAGGATCAATGACTGTGGCGGAGTATCGGGACAAGTTCGCACAACTATCACGCTACGCTCCTAATGATGTAGCGGATGACAAGGATAAGCAACGCCGTTTCCTCAAGGGACTCTATGATGGACTGCAGCTCCAGCTGATGTCTAATACTTATCCTAACTTTTAGTCTTTGGTGAATCGCGCAATCGTGATTGATGATAAGCGCAAGGAGATGGAAGCTAAGAAGAGAAGGCTCCAAGGGCAAGCTTCTGGAAGCAACACTTGCCCACATGCTTATCCCCAGCAAGGTTTCCAGCAGAGGAATCAAGGACCAACTCACCAGGGAAACCGTGGTCAGTATCCTCAGCGGAACCAGTTCTAGCAATGCCCTCAGTATCAGCAACAGTTTGGAAATCAACGTCCCCCGCAACAGACTAGTAATCCTGCAACACGCCAGGGAGTGCCTAACAATGCTCCTGTGAAGAGTGGTGCACCCAACAATCCCAATGCCTGTTACCGATGTGGAGAAGTAGGGCACTATGCTCATCAGTGTCCCAAGAAGCAGAACCAACAAGCACCTCAGAACCAGACCAACAATCAGAAGTTCAACGCCCGACCACCTCTCACAGCGAAGGTGAACTATGTGTCATCTGATGCAGCTCAGGAGACGCCTGAGGTCATGTTGGGTACGTTCAGCGTCAACTCTGTTTCTGCTACCGTACTTTTTGATTCTGGTGCTTCGCATTCTTTTATCTCCCAAGCTTTTGTTAGAATGTATAGCATACCTTTGTGTGCCATGAAAAACCCTATACTAGTGAATTCCCTGGGAGGTAGTATGCCCGCTTCTTATTGGAGCCCCTCAACTAGCATTTCCTTAAGGGGGTAGACTTCAAGGTGAAGCCTATTGTGTTGAGAACAGCGGGAATCGATCTTATCCTGGGTATGGATTGGATGAAACAACACCAGGCAGTGATTCAGTGTCAGGAGAAATCTGTGGTTGTGACATCACTCAATGGGGATAGAATCTGTGTAGAAGTGGTAGTGCAAGCTCAGCCTACAGCCTCAGTGAATCAGCTAGATGGTGAAGTCAATGAACAAGATCGTGTCGTGGAGGAATTCCTGGATGTCTTCCCCGATGACTTGCCATGTATGCCACCTGACCGAGACATTGAATTCATTATTGAATTATTACCTGGAACTGCACCAATAGCTAAACGTCCATATAGAATGGGAGTTAATGAATTAGAAGAGCTTAAGAAACAACTAAAAGAGTTGCAAGAAAAATGTTTCATACGCCCCAGTTCTTCCCTGTGGGGGGCACCTATGATCTTTGTGGATAAGAAGGATGGTAGTCAACGGATGTGTGTGGATTACCGCTCACTTAATGAGGTTACCATCAAGAATAAATACCCTTTGCCTAGGATAGATGATTTGTTTGATCAGTTGAGAGGAGCTCATGTGTTCTCCAAGATTGATCTCCGATCTGGTTATCATCAGCTTAAGATTCGGAACTCGGATATACCCAAGACAGCATTCACTACACGGTATGGATTATATGAGTACACCGTTATGTCTTTTGGATTGACCAATGCACCTGCATACTTCATGTATCTGATGAATAAGGTGTTCATGGAGTTTCTGGATAAATTTGTGGTAGTATTCATAGATGACATACTAATATTCTCCAAGACTAAAGAAGAACATGCGGAACACATAAGGATGGTCTTGCAAAAGCTTAGAGAACATAAGTTGTATGCTAAGCGGAGCAAGTGTGAGTTTTGGTTAAAGGAAGTCTCTTTTCTGGGTCATGTTGTCTCCAATGGTGGAATAGCAGTGGATCCAGGCAAAGTGCAAGATGTACTGAATTGGAAACCACCAACAACTGTAAGTGAGATCCGTAGCTTTTTGGGATTAGCTGGTTATTATTGAAGGTTCATTGAAGGTTTTTCCAAGCTAGCCAAGCCCATGACAGCTCTGTTGGAAAAGAGTGCTAAGTATGTATGGTCGGATAAATGCCAGGTAAACTTTGAAGAGTTAAAGAAGAGATTGACTACAGCTCCAGTATTAATTTTGCCCGACTTAAGCAAGAACTTCTCTATATATTGTGATGCATCCCGTTTGGGTCTTGGTTGTGTGCTTATGCAAGAAGGAAGGGTGGTTGCATATGCATCTAGACAACTAAGGAAGCATGAGTTGAATTATCCTACTCATGACTTGGAATTGGCAGCTGTGGTTCATGCTTTAAAGATTTGGAGACATTATCTGATTGGACATAAGAGTGATATCTATACTGATCATAAGAGTTTGAAATATATCTTCACCCAATTAGATCTGAATCTAAGACAACGTCGTTGGTTGGAATTGATCAAAGACTATGATTTGGAAGTGCATTATCACCTGGGAAAGGCAAACGTCGTAGCTGATGCACTTAGCAGAAAGAGCTATGCCAATGGACTTCAGATAACATCTATGTCAGCAGAGTTGTGTGCTGAAATGGAGTATCTCAACTTAAGCCTGGTCACTAATGCAATGGAATTAGTGATAGAGCCTACATTGGAGCAGGAGATATGCAAAGGACAATTGGAGGATGAAAAACTTAAGGAGATAGCAGAGAATGTAGTGCTTGGAAAGGCACCCGGATTCAGAATGGATGAGAATGGAACTCTTTGGTTTGGAAAAAGGATATGTGTACCTGAAGTGAAAGCTATTCGTGATGCAATTCTGCAAGAGGCCCATGAGTCTGCTTATTCTATACATCCCGAAAGTACCAAGATGTACTTGGATCTCAAAGAAAAGTATTGGTGGTATGGTTTGAAGAGAGATGTGGCAGAATATGTGGCTTTGTGTGACACTTGTCAAAGAGTGAAAGCTGAGCATCAAAGACCTACAGGGTTACTACAACCAATGAAGATTCCTGAATGGAAATTGGAAGAAGTTGGTATGGATTTTATTGTAGGACTGCCCCGCACTCAAAGAGGTTATGATTCGATATGGGTAATAGTGGATCGACTCACCAAGGTTGCTCACTTTTTACCAGTCAAGACTACCTATAATGGTGCAAGATTAGCAGAGTTGTACATGGAAAGAATAGTGTGCTTACATGGTGTTCCCAAGAAAATTGTGTCGGATAGAGGCACTCAGTTTACATCGCAATTCTGGCATAAAGTACATAGATCTTTGGGGACAAAGTTGAATTTCAGTTCTGCTTATCACCCGCAAACTGATGGACAGACTGAAAGGATCAACCAGATTTTGGAAGGTATGTTGAGAGCCTGTGCACTTCAGTATGGTGACAGTTGGGATAAGAGTCTGCCTTACGCAGAGTTCTCATACAACAACAGTTATCAAAAGAGCCTCAAGATGGCACCTTTCGAGGCGTTGTATGGACGTAAGTGTAGAATGCCTTTGTTCTGGAATCAGACTGGAGAAACTCAAGTGTTTGGTCCCGATGTCCTTAGAGACGCGGAAGAACAAGTGAGAATGATTAGAGACAATTTGAGAGTAGCTCAGTCTCGACAGAAGAGTTACGCTGATACCCGCAGAAGAGAGCTGACTTTCGAGATTGGTGATTATGTGTACTTGAAAGTATCACCAATGAGAAGTGTGAGAAGATTCAATATGAGGGGAAAGTTAGCACCAAGGTATATAGGACCTTGTAAGATCCTAGAGAGACGTGGAGAAGTAGCTTATCAGTTGGAACTGCCTGAGAGTTTGTCCGGTGTGCACGACGTGTTCCATGTTTCCCAGTTGAAAAAGTGTCTGAGGGTACCTGAAGAACAAATTCCTTTGGAAGAACTTGTTGTCAAGGAAGATCTTACTTATAAAGAGTATCCGATAAAGATTTTGGAAACTGCCGAACGAGTTACGAGAAGCCGAACAGTAAAGATGTGCAAGGTGCAGTGGAATCGTTATACAGAGGATGAGGCTACTTGGGAAAGAGAAGATGATCTGAGAAAGACTTATCCCCAACTATTTGAGTAAGCAATCACCCGAATCTCGAGGACGAGATTCATCTTAAGGGGGGTAGAATTGTAACACCCAAAATTTTTCATTCTTTAAGATAAGTAAATTTGATTTAATTATGTTATTAAGTGTGCATTCAATTGTAGGAAATTAATAATTTTTGGGGAATTAAAAATCAATTATAAGTTTTGAAACTTTTGATGCATACATGCTGCTGCACTATTTACTCATGTGATGATTGTTTTTGAATTAGAGTTCAAATGAAATCAAAAATTATTTGAAAATGCTTTTGGGAAAATTTGTTTGGAAAATAAAAAGTGAAAATGATCATCTCCCCCTTCCTTGTTTTCGGCCCGCAGGCCATTTCCCTGGCAACCGCGGCCCGTTCGCCCTTCCCCCTCCCCTTTTCGCGCTCGGCCCAGCAGCCGCGCCCAGCCCGGCACCGTAGCCCAGCCGCGCGCCTCGGCGTCGCCAGCCCAGCAACCGCTCGGCCCAGCAGCCGCGCCAGGCAACCGCCCCCCCCCGTGCCCTGCCGCTGACGCCTGGCCCCACCTGTCGGCGCCGCCCCCAACCTCCTGCTCACCCCGCGCCGGTCCAGTCGCGAGGCCGCAACCGTCGCCCCACGAACGGCGTCGTGGGAGCGCCCCCTCCTCGAGCCTCGACCGCTTCAAATAGCAGCGCCCCCCCCCCCCCCGCGCAACCGGCTGCCCCCGCTCTCGTTTTTGCGCTTGCCGAGCACCGAGGAAGGCCGCAACCATCGCCCCGTGGTCTCCGAGATCCGTCGACCGCCCCTCCGCGCGGACAGCCTCCTCCGAGCCGCCTCCGTCTCCATTTTCCCCTTGGTGAGCTTCGCCGTCCTCCCCTCTATCTCCCGGTATCTCTTTTTCTCGTTTTTCTTGGCTTCCCGAGCCTTGGCCGCAAGCTCCGCGGGCCATGGTCGCCGGCCATGGCGGCCACCGCGCTTGCCGCCGTTCCCGGCCGCCAAAACGGCATGGCCGCGACCCCCTTCCTCCCCCGCGTCTCCCGGTTCACTCGGTTGTCCATTTGGTGAGCCGTAGGCCCCTAACTGCGCGCTCCGGCGAGTCCATTGCCGCCGGCCATGGCGCCTGGCCGCCGGTGACCCTGTTCCGGCCGACCGTTCCCCCCAGGCCGATCCTAGCCGCCCATCGCGAGATCAACGGCCAGGATTAGAAGATACCCCTTCGCGGGTGGTTTTTCAAAAGAGTCCCTGGATTTTTCTAAGTCCTAACCCGCAGACCAAAGCGTATTTCCTGAATGCGCAATCCCGTTTGGAAAGCGTAAACTCCACGGCTTAAGTCAAAAATATGTTTTCAGTATTTACAGAAATGCCATTTGAACTGTTTCGCTTATAAAATTGTCGTTTTAGCTCCGAATTGATCCATTCAAATCGTGTTAGCTTCGTAATTTCATAAGCTACATGTTGGAGCCACTGTTAGTCAAGTTTGGAACTTTTTAATTTCATGATTAGATTTAATTAAATATATGGCTACAGAAAAACCCGTTTAAATCATAACTTTCGCATTTTAGCTCCGTTTTTCGTGAACTTCGCGTTGACGTGATCGTAGCGAGACGTAGATTAGTTTTACAAACATTTTATCTTGATTTCAATACTGTTGGTGTACTATTCTAATGATAGGAATGTTTGCTTTGCATGAATGCTTTTGGAATGTTGTATGTTGCTGTGTTGGTCGCGTTCAGACGGTGAGGAAAATGTTGGAGACCAAGAACTCTTCGACGACCAGCAGGACCAGCACGAGTTTGTGAACCAAGGCAAGTATAACATGGGCCTTCCTTGATGTCCTATTTCACTTTAATCAATTACTCATTTGCATGTGTCTAATTTTGATACCCGTAAGGACATCCTAGTGATTGTTTATCATGTTCCTTGTCTCCTATGGGTCAAATGCATATGGGTAGATTGCTAGTGCTCTAACTAAACTTGACATACACGTTGATGAATGATACTATGGAACAAAGTGAGTAACATGATTTATAACAACTGTTCCATAGGGTGAAAGTGCAAATGACCTTTGTTCATATTGCTCCCGGCCCTCCATAAGGACTTATCTGTCGGCAAAAGCTAGGACTGACAGTGCAACCGGGAGAGTCATATGGCTCTAACTTTAGCTCAGTAATAGGATCTTTCCTAACTAGTTAGAGGTTACCTTTTTGGCGCAAATGGGGCTTGCCACTTTGGGTATAGGGCTGCCTCTGTTCCTATGAGTATAGCCGCGATGGATTTGTGCCATAGGAAAGGGGGGTCCCTACATCTGCCTGCCAAGGAAACCTAGCGGCCCTAACTTATTAGGGAAACCTATGAAATGGCTTCATAGTGTACCCTGCCCGCTCACCTTGGTAGTGATATGGGAGTAATTAACCCGGGCATATGGGGATCACGACTCACGGTGAATGTGCACCACCTCTGTAGAGGGTAACAAACTGTTATAACAGCCGTGCTCACAGTTACGAGCGGCCCGGAAAACTCACAGAATAACTGTTTAATTGTTGATGATCATTTAAAGTTGTTCAACGATGATATATGGTACACCTGACCCTGATATTTGTTCTTATGGGAATTAAATGGGAGCTTAAGCATAACTTGATAATAATTGAGAATAAAAGTTTGACCTATTAAAAATGCTAACTGCAGTAAACCAGAGTCTACCCTTTTTGAGCTTCATAACCCCATGTTAGCTTGCTAAGTACGGAATGTATTTACACTTGTTTATTTTCTTTACTTGGATAAAAATCCCGGATGGGTAACAGATGACAACGGGTATGAGGATTTCCTGGAGGATTATTAGGCTTGTGGTCAACCAGTTGACTTTCCCTGTGATGACGGCCATGAGAGTTTTATTATCTTTTTATTATTCCGCTGTGATGTAAAAGACTAAGTTTTATTATAACTCTGATGTATGAGACACCATGATGATACTTTATGTAATTTGTCAGCTTGTGTGTGTGATTGTTTCCTGGGCACACACGAGTTTTGTGCATTCAATTTTATCCTTAAAATTAGGTGTGACAAATTGGTATCAGAGCCGTGTTGACTGTAGGACGCAAGCCTAGTTAGAAAATGGTCGTTTTAGCATCTTTGCTCCTCTGGTTTCTTGCTTACTGACTTATTCTTGTTATTTTATTAAAACATTTATGCTTTTCATACCTTAATCTATTATTTAAAATTGTTGATTCTAATTTCATCTCACTTTAAATCTATAGATGTCTCATAATCCGAAGACTACTCGACTCAGCACCGCCGGATATCATGCCATGTTTACCCCGCGTGCCCCACCGGCGGAGAGGGAGATTGTGATCATCTCCGACGACGAGGAGATGGCTACACCGACGCCTACACCTACTCCTACACCAGTCGCCGTGCCCGTCTATCCTGTGGTAGCTACACCTGAGGAGTCGACGGCTACTTCTCCTACACCTGCACCCTCCCCAGCTGCCCCCGTGGAGGACGAGGAGATTGGCTGGAAGTGCAAGTACTACTTCAAGCCAGCTCCAGAGACAGCCTACTACCACACTCTCCTCACCCACGTGCTGGGCGACTACTTCCCCGACTTGCACGCCTCCATCAGCTACCACTGCGCCGAGTACAAGCACCCACTGGAGGCTACCTTCTGGAAGGTAGAGCTGGTGGTCACCGCATGGAATGATATCATTAATGGACATGAGGTGGAGACTATCCACAGTGCCCCTGCCAGGAGAGCCCATGCTTTGGATGGCATGGAGGATGCAGCATAGAATGCCTACATCCACTACCATGGTCGTCGCTTTGAGGTCATGAGGGAGGATCGCTTCAGGTTCCTTCCTCGAAATGATCATGAAAGTGTTTGGCAGGTTTTGGCTCCACCAGAGAATGACCCAACTCTGGAGGCAACGGTGCAGCATGTCCACGCTATGCAGGGAGTGGATGATGAAGTCAAAGGAGAACTGCGTGCATCTCAGAGGGCGCAGAGACGTCTTCAGAAACAAGTGGATGAACTTCGAGCACAACTGGCTCCATCACCAGCCGCCCCTACAAAAAAATCGAACCGTTGCTAAAAATCGTCTTTTACGTAGTGCTGGTTCCGGGGGGATTTGCAGTATTAGTGACAGTCTGCGATTTTTGTTCACCCAACAACCTTGCCAAATCAAAATCCGCAATTTTTGGCATCATAGTAGCATCCATTAATATATTTTGAGGTTTAAGATCCAGATGAATAATATTACACCCATGAAGGAAATCCAAACCGTGGCAAATTTCCTTAATCCAAACCGGAAGATTCATCTGTAGATATACTTTTTCTTGACATAATTAATCTTGTCATCCATGCTTAATAAGAAGAGCAATGAAACACATTTTGTGTGGTTGAGTAGCAGTAATAGTAATATCTAGTTTCTAGCTCGTCCAAAAACAAAGTTATTCTAGTTAGATAGTCAATTTAAGTTTGACCAAATTTATAAAGAAGACTATCAACATTTATAACACCAAATAGAGATACTATCAAGATATATTTCATGATGGATCTTATTTAGTACTATAAATATTGAGGCAATATATTTATTTATTTAAGATGTTTATTGTATACTATACTTGTTTAAATCTAAGATATTTTGACTCAAGGTGTGTTCTAACAATTTAAACTTGAGAAAATGAGAAAAAAATAGGGAGATGATAAATGTATGTCCGTCATCCCGTGTTTCTTAAACGTACCTGAAAGATGCTTATTAAGGCCTCCATTACACATATACTCTGAAGCAGAGAATTCTTGTCTGTTCGTAAGCAATAACACGTTTCCCGTTCTCTTGCTTCTTTATCACCCCCTTTGATTCAGCACAGCCTAGAAGCTGTATTACATTTGGGTGTTTGATAAGAGAAGTGGCCACTTTCTGGAACTGTTCATCACCATTCACTACATCACTACTATCATGAAACTTCTTCACAGCAATAAATGAATCGCCCGGGCGGAGAAGTCCCTTCATAGAATAGTTGTGATGTTGATCCGTTCATTAGTTACGGCTGCCAACATTTATTTGTAAGTTGGAGCGAAAAAGAATTCATCATAGGTACCTTGTAAACCACTCCGTACCCACCCCTCCCGAGTTCTTGCTCATTGCTAAAACAATTTGTTATCGATCTCAAAAAGTTTAGGGGCAGAGAAATTGGTTCTTCTGCGGTCGGATCCAGAAGCTTGTTCTCCATATCCAATATCTCACGGCTGTCCATTCCTATTTACGCGGAACCTGCTTTAGAGGAAAATTATATGTTAAATACTTGTGCTAAACGGAGATTGGTAGGGTATTCCGATTAATGATATGAGCGGCCTTTCATAAAAAAAAGATATTAAGTGGCCCCCAGGCTCCCAGCATGTATATATTAATATTATTACTTGGTCCGATCTACTACAACATGCTAGCAAAGAACCAGATGTAACCAGGGGTGCCCAATTTTTTACAATTTGGCTCTTTTTTTTTTGAAGAAAATTTACGTTTAGCCTCCTGGGAGACGTAAACTCATCTTTGAACCCTTGGGGTCAGCGCTAAGACTCATGGCTCCGAGGTAACACGTTTTGGCATCACAGATCTTGGATTCGAGGTGCCTCGCCGAGCATAGCAGGGCATCCTAGGTGACGTTGACGTGGCTGGTACCTCGGCGCTAGAATACATGGCTCCGAGGTTGGCGCCACAGATCTTGGCGCCGACCTCGGAGCCATGTATTTTGGCGCCGAGCATGGATAACCGCGTGTGGCCGCCGCAGCTCTCTCTTGCGCTCTATCTCTCCCTCTCTCACGCTCTCTATCTCTCCCTCTCACCGCCGCCGCTAGCCAGCCCCGCCGTCGCCCGCGCCACCTTCGCCGGCTGCCGCCCGCTCCACCGTAGCAGGCCACCGCCCGCCGTCCCCCGCGCGCCGGTCGCCTCCCCATCCCTCTCCTCCTCCTCCTCCGCCGCCGACAGTGCCCGCCACGCAGCGACAGGCCGCGTCCGCCTCCGATGCCCCGTCCCCTCCTCCCCCTCCGGCGTAGCGGCACCGCCACCGGCACCAGAGGCACCAGCCACCGCCCCTGCCCCCGCCCCCGCCACCCAGGTGCCCGCCACACAGCCAGGGAGGGTGCGACACCTCCACGGAGGGGAATCCAGGGAGGGCGGACGGGAGGAGGAGCGACCTGGCGGTTGGCTGGCTCGTCGGCGCGGCTTGCGGCGGCCACCTGGCATACCGCCGCACTGGAGTGGAGCAGGAGCTGAGGAGCGGCGACGAAGCAGACAACCCCAGCAGCAAGCCGGCAGGCAAGCAGCGATGTAGTTCACTAATCTCACTTGCAGCAGCCTTGCACACTGGTAGCCATATGGTAGGAAACTAGGAACGTAGGATTGTACTAGCACATTGGTAGCACATTGCACATTGCTGTGACAAACTAGGAACGCACATTGGTAGCTATGTGGTAGGAATGCAAATTTGTAAAATTTGCAAGCAATTAGTAATTTGTAAAGATGTTTTCTTCGGTGTGAATGAAGATGATATAATGGAGACTTTTGTGGCTGTTAGTAAGCATAAGCCCAACATCGAGAATAGTATTGTTGTCTTATTTAAACTATCCTAGATTGTTAGTTCTATTCTACTGATGATGTGCTATTACAGTTATTTAGTGATTCTGAGCAACTACTTTAGGAGCTGGAGCAGGGTTCCAAGCAGCCCAATTGTCAGCTCCAGGGTGAGCACCATCTGCAGCACCAGCTTGGATTCCATCTGCAGCACCAGCTTGGATTCCATTGTCTTCCATCTTATGGTCCTTTGCAACAATTGGGATTGGGTGGGCTGGATTGAGCTGATCCTGACTTTGGTAAGGTAAAGAGTCCGGCTTCCCAGCGTCGACGGCACGAGATTCTATGAGGTCTTCGCAGTCAATGCGATTTGTTGGGATTTCCTTCCGTATCTAGACCAATCTGGGCTGGGCCTTAGTGAGACATATTCTCTGAACATGGCCATAGTTAAAACAGGCTCGACATCTGATATTGTTGGCACACTAAGAACGATCATGCCTAGTATCCAAGCAAAGGCTGCAGCCCATGCGGCCCGAAGAGAGATTTGAAATTGAATTAAAAACTTTGGCTTCAAGGAAATCCGCCGTGCAAATAGCATCGGACCAGGAAACATGCATCTCAGAACTGTCGCGAAGAACACGGCTGCCATCGAGACAAAAATCAAATTTGCATCCAATGAAGGGGAGGGAGATCACTCCAATCTCAGGCTTCGAAGGTAGAGGAACAAGATGGGAGCCAAAACCTATTAGGCCAGGAGGCTGAGCTGATTTTTCCAGTGTCATTTGCACCAATTTTTTTCACAAAGGAAACACACTTATTATTCGCCTTTTTGATCGATCTCTTTGTGCTCTTAGAAAGAACAGTGGACCATTCTTTTCCCTGTTCTTCCCAGAGACATTTCTCACGTTCCCAGTTGGGCATACCATTATTCCAAAGATGAAAGTAGACGTCAAATTGGGAAGACATCACACGACGAAGGCGATTCACGTGAAAACCAACTTGCTTGCAAGAGACAGAGAAACGAATGTGGTTCGTGCTTAAGAATTGAACCTGAAAACCAGCTACACGATCACCCAAACATGATTGGACGGACAGGGAGACTGAATCCTCCATCAACCGAACCAGGAAGCGGCGAAAAGTGGCCAGCAGAAAAAAGATCCATCGGGCGAAGGGAAAGGATAGTGTACCAGGGTACCAAAACGGTGATCCACCTCTTCTTCAAAGGCTCGCCAATGGGAGAAATCCAGACGGGCAGTGAGGTCAGAGCAGGACCCCATGGTGATGATGGCATAGCAGATCAGCAGGGGTGGTGGAGGAGGCCGGCGGTGGACGCGATCTCACCAGCGGGGAGGTGGGGCGGCTGCCGCAAATATTCAAACAGCTTGCATGCAAGCATCGCAGGATCCTCCTACAACTCCAATGAAACGCCGAGGAGCTAGTGCGGACCTTCGCTGGTCACTAGCATCTCCCGATGGAGGCGGACGCCACGGCTGGAGCAGCCGGCGGCGACTTAGGCGGTGGCCGCCGGGGTCGGGGAGACCACCGGCGCTAGGACAGACGCGTGCGGCGTATGTGTGGGCAGGCGAGGCGCGGGTCATGTGTGATCGGCAGCGCGCGGCCTTCACCCGCGGGCGGACGAGCGGACCTGCGGTGGCGGACGTGCGGGTGGCGCGCGGGCCAGCGGCGGTGGACGTGTCTAGAGCTTTATGTGATTAGATTCGTCTTATGAGCATTATTGTGGAGACATTAAAAGAAGTATCTAATTAAGTACTCCATACAATGCAACAAGTTGGCAGCTTTATTATTTAGGTGAAACTATCATAGGTTAAACTAAATTATAAAGAAAATTATCAACATTTATGAATCAAAATATATATACTGCAAATTCATTTCTCTAAGTTAAATCTAATGATAATAAAATTGATACCATAGATACTGATACTTTTTATTGAAACTAAATAAGGTCAAATTTGAGACTGGTAGACTTCACAGAGGCATCATCATTGCCTAGAGGCCTGACACGGTGTTGGTGCAGCGCGGCTTGCATCTACTGTGGTAGGTGTGCACATCTTGTGGTGACAAGGACCCTGCTTCCAGGTTGTTTCTTGCTAGCATTTCTGACTGGGACACCAAGCACGTCGTTCCACACTTTCCGGCTCCACACGTCATCCATCACCAGCAGAAACCTTCCACTTGACAGGGTGTGGAATAGGGTCTCCATCAGGGTGCTTTTGTCCTTCTCGGCATCATGGTCGCCTCCAGCATGCTTGATTGCTGTCCTCAGTAGCTCAACCTCATCAAAGTGTTGAGTGATGCTTAGCCATATCGTCTTCGTCTTGAAGTTCTCTTGGATGGTTGCATCATTGAAGATCTTCTGAGCAAGAGTAGTCTTTCCCATGCCACCAACACCAATTATAGACATGACTTTGATGTTGTGATTATCATCACTTGAGGTTAGCAAGTGAATGAGCTCCCTTGTATCTCTCTCTATCCGTTCCTCAACTATGGCTGACTCGTCGACCTGTGAACTTGTCCTATAGCTGGATAACTCAGCAGCAGTTAGCTTCCTTGGCTCCGGGCTGGAACCGAGGCCTATATTGAACTTGTACTTGTCCGCCTCATGGTGGATGCCTTCTAGCTGCTGGTTCAGCTCCTTAATGTGTCTGCCTATCTTGTGTGCGAACACATGATTCCGCAGGCAGAAGAGCAATGTCTGGAAGCAGCTGGGTAACTTCTGTTCCACGCCGTCGCCACCTCTGGACTCCCTGCACTTGTCGGCCTCGAGTTGATACAAGTCTATGATGTCAGTGGCGTCATACATGGCATTCTTAAGCTTTGTCGGCCATCTCTGGACGCTTGTGTCAGTGATGTGCCTCCTCTCGGCATCTGCCATGAAGGCTTTGAGGCCTTCCATGTTGTCCTCCAGCTTGGTGATCTCGGCGGAGATGCCCAGCAACATGGAAACCTCTTCTTGTGCCATGTCTGTTATTAGCTTCTTGACGTAGGGTGCCAAGGCATCCAGGACGGCTGCCATGTCTCAACTCTCAAGCACAGTTCCTACATGAGCAAGCAATAAATCCTGAACCATTAGATAGATCCGGGATATCTACCAGCCCTGTTAGTCAGCCGTAACAAATCAGTAGTCAAGGTAACTAAGTGCCAAGGTGCACTATTGTAGATTGATTTCTTCGTCAGCTTAAACGTACGTCATCTATAACTTGGACTGTAAGGACTCTGTCAAAGCCAGGATGACCTTATAGATTGCTATCTTCGTTAAGCAAAACAAGGATTAGTTAACATGTCATACTGATGAGTGGGTTCATGTTCATGATCTGAAACCTTTAGTGGTTAATTACATCGAGAAGAGCAGCTAGCAGGGGCTTCGGCCCCTCCAGTTTTCTAAAAAAAAAAAAGAGAGCAGCTAGCAAGGACTGCAAATCGAGTCTGTTTTGCTAGGTCTCTAGAACGAATCAGATCAGAAAGGAGCTACCTTGAAATCTCGGCGTTGAAGACGGAAGGGAGGTCGGGTGCAACGGCTTCTAGAGTGGATCTTGTCGGTGAATACGGAGTTGAGTTCAGGGACGGCGGTTGTGGGATGGAGACTAGAAGCTCAGAGACGGAGCAGAAGATGACAGGCTTGGCAGAAGGAAGGCTGCTGCTCCCTTTGTGCTCGGCTCCTGCTCAGAGAGAGAGAGCTAATAACCTCCCTATCATCGATCCGTGACCGCGAGTCGTCAGTCGTGTATATTATATAATAAATAAGCAATAATTAAGTATCTTCTTTTCTAAAAGCTTGGCAGCGTAGAACCGCAATACCCTGAAAGCTTGTTTTCTAACAACCTTTACACTTCTCTTTATTTGATCATCTATCACTACCTAAAACCTTCCCCAATCTCAATGAGAAGGTGTCGAGATTGAGGGGCCGAAAGCGGGGACAAGATAATATCAAACATATATTATTCTGATATATGAAAACAAACTGAGACATCTCCTGGAAAACGGACAACTGGAGCTCATGAACTCGCGAAAACGGACAACACACCAAAAACAGGTGCTGGCAAACCAGCCTGCCTGGTTGGGTGACCTGCCTAGCCGGTTGTGCCTGCTGGCTGGCTGGGAGACAGCTTGGCCAGCTCGATGCTCTTCCTGCTTGGCAGTTGGCCCTGTCTGGCCAGGTGGTAGCCTGCGGAGGTGGCTTGGCCGGCTCGGGGGCGGCCTGGCCGGCCCTGAGAGTAGTCTGGCCGGCTAGAGCACATGGGAGGCTGGGTGGATAGTGAAGAACCGGCCTGGCCGGTTGGACTAGGCGGTCTGGCCGGTTTGCTCGTCTCAGGTCTTCGAAATTCTTCCAAAAAATTCGAAGTCGATCAAACGGCCTCCAAACATTCCCAAACACTGCAGAGATTATTCTTCGGTGTATTAGATGTTATCCCCAGACAATGAAACCCCACTAACTCCGGAAACAAAGCATATTTGAATATTCATCAAGGGAAGTGGGGTTTTCTCAAGAAATGCTCCCAAGGGTGAAAAATCGTGCTTATGATGAATCTGCCCGATTCACCTGACATGCATGTTTATCTGAGGACCTTGCACGAATTCAACCCAACACAACAACCCCAAAACCTCAGGAACTCAACATCGAGCAAAACAGTGAACAGGGGGAGAGAGAACGGAAAATCCAAATTCAAATTATCTTAGATCAAAGACCTAGATCTCAGAGAACATGATTGCTTTATTTCCACGATGTACCAGGTCTAGTTCTTATTGAGGACAACTTATAGAAAACTCAAACACAGACAGAGTATGTAACACCTCTGGTGTTACGAGCTCGCTTAGCACTGAGATTATGGCCTGAGAGATAGATCTATAAATATAGTGAGTTAGTTACGTAAATGCCTATATGTGTTAATGAACAATCCTAACGAGAAGAGTAGAATAAGTAGTTCCAAATATTGGCACGGAAGCAATTTTTATAAACAAAAATAAAATATAACTGGTATTTAGTACTTGAATAAAAATTGGAGCGCAAGTTTAATAGATGAAAATGCAACTCTTGTTTTGGTGAATAAAAGTTGTTCAATAGATATCAGATAGCTCAGAAATCGAATCCAACATTTAAACTAGACCTTTTGTGAATCGGCAGGAAGTTGAAATTATAGTTAGGATGCTATTTTTGACTATTTATATTAAGCAAAATAATTAAGAGGCGTTCAAATGTTTTGCTCCTGTGGGTTAGTATGGAGTATGGGCAATGTCATGCTATGTTTGTTAGTTGGAATCGTCGAGGTTTAGACCTTACAATAATTACAGCAAAGTGCTTAGGAATGTTAGTTCTAACCAGAACATTGAATTCCTTTTAAGTCGGAAAAGATGGTAGACAATGCTACTTCGACATTTAAATATCCACAAAAATTTCCTAAACACCAACTTCATATTTTTACACAGTCAGCTGCGTCGAATTGAGCACTTGAAAACGGTGTAGGTCGAGGGGGCGATAGGTGTCACGGCACTCTTGTAGAAATTACCTAACTTCGTTAGAACGCGCGGCGGTCCGCGAATTGTGGCTCGGTTCACGAACCAGCGCTCAGCTTGACGAACTCATCTTGGCACGCATGTATCTTCCTCTCGGGTGGTCCTATTGTTGTGTGGATTGCTTCGTTAAATAGCTGATAAAATCAACTTTAGAGTCGTGGAATTAGTGGAACCTCAATCGTGGTCGTTAGCAGTTTTCGTTCGCTTTAAAACTCGTGCGTAGCTGCTGTCGACTGTAATGCCGTCCGCGCGCGCGTGCCGGGAGGTGCTCTTGTCCGTTGTCGTTCGGTCACAGCAGCGCTCGCTCTCAGCCACTAATCTCACCTACCTCGTCCCTGTCCGATGCATGCGTTAACGAGGAGAGGACTGAGCCGCTGCTGCCTACTTCCTTCTCTGCCTCCCCCTCACGTTCTCCCTCTCGCTCTGCTGCTCGTCATGAGCACGCCGCCGTGCAGGCTGACCCCGCCGAGAAGCCGTGCACCCCAAGTACGTCGCCGAGCACTTGTTTCTCCTCCCTGTCGTCTCTCCCTCTCCAGCTTTGTTCATTGATCTAGCTACTTCTGCTTAGCTCTGGATGTACGTGCATGCACACTTAGCTCTCTAATCGATCGTCTCATGTCTGCATGCACCTGGCATGATCAGTTCATTTGTTTGTTCTCTCTCTCTCTCTCTCTCTCTCTCTCTCACACACACACACACACACACACACACACACACACACACACACACACACACACACACACACACACACACACATATATATATATATATATATATATATATATATGAGGGGGAAACCGACTTCACTGTGTGCTCCATCCTTCCCGCCAACTTCCTCCTCTGCTGGCTGTTGTGCCGAGTTCAGTCCCTGTAGGGTGTCGTCTCTTCAGTTGTCTTTTCATTTCTGCAGGGTGTCGTCTTTTCAGGGTGCCGAGTTCTGCACTGGATGAACGCAGTAGGCGCCATGTGCGCATACTCCCTCGCGTCCTTGCTCAGGAGCGCCATAAAGGAAGATGGCCGAGCCGCTGCTGTCCTTGCCTCACACCTCTCCTTCGCCGCTCTCTCTCTCTCTCTCTCTCTCTCTCTCTCTCTCTCTCTCTGCTCCGCGAGTAGTAGCGACTTCGCCATGGCCGCCCAGCTGTGACGAGCAGCATCAGGCCGCGCCGTAATCGCGCCCTGCTGCACCACCGCCATAGTGGCCGCCTCCGTGCTGCTCGTCCGCTGCCGCCGTTGCGCCCCTGCCGGCCGTCACCACTCGCGGCTGGTCCATCTCGGGATGCTTTCAGCGAGGCCACAGCCATGCCCGCTGCCCCTCCACCACCTCCTCGCCCTTTCCTAGCCTACGCCGCCCTCCCGTGGGACTTGCCGCCGCTGTCGTGAGGCTACCTCCCGCCGACCCCTGCGGCCGGGCCGCTAGGCGCCGTCTCCGCCGCTGCGGGCACGAGGAGGCCGTCCGGGGCCCTCGGTGCCCCCAGCCGCGGCCGCTATGGTCGTCCAGAATGGGATGGCCGGCCGGTGTTCTCCCTCCCCTGCTCTCGTATGACGGGAGAAGAAGAGGGGGCTTGAGGTAAGGAGGAGTTTTTGGGGGTTTTCTGTAAATATGCCAGAGAGGAGAAGTTTTGTATTTTTTGTGTAGAACAATTTCTCATTACCAAGGGGTCCTTTTTGCATAAGTCATGGGGGGGGGAGTGGGGGAGCCGGCTGGGCCATGCGTCTTGCTCGGCCGTGGGCCTCCGCCACCGCCGGGGCTGCCGGTCGCGCGCCCCGCTTGGGCTGGCCTTGTGCCGCCCGCGCCTGGGCCACGTGCGCGCGCTGTGCGCCTGGGCCGCCGTGGCTGCGGGCTGGCCGCGTAGCCTAGTGCCCGGAGGAAATTTCATTTTCCTTTTTTCTTATTTGCAGAAACTTCATAAATCCGCCAAAAAGTGTAGAAAATCACAAAAATGCCAAACCAATTTTGTTAAGTTTCTAAAATCATGATCTATCTGATAGGGTATTTCGTTCGCATAGGTTTTGTATGTTTTTAGTGTTGCTCTAAATATTTTGACATCCTTAATATTGTTAAGACATAAACTTGTAGGAATTTTCGTGATAAATCGATGATAGTGTTAGCTCTAAAAATTTCGCAGTAGGTTAGAAGTGTTATCAGGTGTTCTCGGTAATTTTCTTGTAGCTGCAGAGTAATTAAATTGCTAAGATAGCAAATGAGCCCTAGTTTGAATATATAGTAAATCAAATAAATGAAATAAAGCAACACCTTGGAATTGTATAACTAAAACACTTGTTGGGAAATGACACCTTTCTCGATGATGTTGATACGTAGATTAGTACGTTAGTCATTAAAGCTAGCTTGTTAGTTCGTAGTGTGTACTCTGTTTTAAGAGTTGTTGTTGCCTTGTTAATTAACTGTTGCATCATCTCTGCATCGCATTGCATACCATAATAGGGACGACGATGGATCGCAGAGTCATCGGGAGTTGCTGGTGAGGTGGTACTTTTGGAGATCATGTCACCAAGATGGAATACTAACTTTTGGTTATATGTGACCCAGGCAAGCCCCGGTGCATAACCCCTACTTTTCTGCACTTTATATTATGTTTGTGCATTAAGTTTTAAGGAGTTGAATGAAACCCACTTGCACATATATATCTTTATCCTATGAGTCTTACTAGTATGATAGAATCGTGTAGATTGCTATGCTACAGGACTCCGGTAGAAGTCGAGTGATTGCCTGTCACTCGCGAGAGATAGGAAAGATATTAATATTGCTATTATATTATTACCACCTAGAAAAGATATATGAATGATAATTGGAGACTAGGCGGAATGGTACTTGGATCTGGACTTGGTTTGGCATTCGAGCGAGGCTTGGATTGCACTTGTTCCGCCTGTGTCGGTTAAGGACCGGCCATTGTATTGGGTTCTAGGCAGGTCACAGACTCATTATCCTAAACACATACTTGTGTATGGGCGCGGGAAGGCTCATTGCTCTCTTGTCATGGGTTCTAGCTCTTTTCGGACCGACTGATTGGAGACGGGGATAGTGGAGGTCTAAGCATCCACTGAGTCCGGGACTCAGGAGCAGGGGGCTTGGAGTCCAAGTTTGGACAAGACCTGGACCCCATGACAGGAGGGTAGTGGGTTGGTCTTGCTTGTGCCTGAGGTACAAGCGGGGCGTGTGTTTCAGGGTACCCAGCTGGGCACATTGATTCGTGAATCACCGGGTAATCCGGTATGACTTGTCTACAATCTAGCACCATAGTAAAAACTGAAAGATGAAAGATAGTAAAATGATTCTGATTGCTTACCACCTGCTTGAAAGTAGCACAGGTGTTTATATAGAATGGTTAGTTAATGAACAAATGCGGACTGCTAATAAAATTGAATATAAGGACGCACGTTTAGTAATGCTCCTACAGATGCAATAAATCCACAAGCCAGATAGCCTTGCATATCCTTGGAGTCTTTTATTTCCTTCTATCGGGTAAGTCTTGCTGAGTACAATTGAGTACTCAGGGATTTATTTCCCCCTGTTGCAGGTGACAGGCGGATGCTAGAGCTGACTCTTGTATGTGGATTCCTCCTGGTGGGCTCAGAGAGGATTCCTTTACGCTACGATCATAGTTTTATTTATAACTCTCACTAAATGTTTTTATAAATAGAAGTTTTATAATCTGTTGTCATAGTTCATATATCAATGTTTCATCATGTCATGAATAGATATTTATTTTTGCTGGAACTCTGATCACATGTTTATATTCCACTGTTAAATTAAATTGTTCATAACTCTGATAACATGATCATATTCCGCTGTTATAATCCATAAATATTATACTCTGATGCTGCATAAAAAGGGATGTAAGAAATGCTTTAAGAATGTTGTAAGCTTTATTCTCTCATTTGTGATCCTGATGGAAAAATATGGATTTTTGTGTTCTCCCTTGGGGTGTGCTCGACGGAACTGCGTAATTTAGTGTCTTCCCTTGAGTACTTGGTGTCCAATAAAAGACAAGTACTCTTGAGAGGCATTAGATTAGGCGGTTCTGCCACAGAGTATTAACCTCCCACACTGTGGATCTCAACAATAGTAGAAGTAGGCAACTAACATAATGTGAAACATAAAGAATGACAATCAGAGAGATGAGCTGGTTAGGAGCAGTCATTCTCTTATTTATAGAGCTATTACACAACTCCTAAATTTAAAGGACAATCTGCTAAATCATTTTTGTATTAATGGAAATCAAACAACTATTTGTTTTTTGGAACTTATTAGCTTATTTAAAATATTATTTTTTTTAAAATACGAAGGGAGTAAACCTCCTAGTAGGTCACACAAAGAATCATACTAAGCACTTGGTAGGTCGAAGTTGCAGCCATTATCATTGTTCCTAGAGACTAGAGTACGCACTAAAGGTAGCCAGTACTAAACTCCAAGGTCACACCAATCCGACTGCTGAGGAGCATTTGTTACGACCAACTTGCAGCCCTTGTCCTCTATATAGTACAAAATCAAACAACAATTAATTTACAAACCTAATCTACTTAAAAACTCCACCGGTTTCCTAATCACCAGTGCAACAGATATATACTAGTAGTGCTAAACTCCAAAGAGGTCACACCCTAATCTACTTAAAAACTCCACCGGTTTCCTAATCACCAGTACAACAGATATATACTAGTAGTGCTAAACTCCAAAGAGGTCACACCAATCCGACTCAGCGTTTAGTTTGTTTGTTACTTTTAGAAGAGCATTATGTTCGGTCATCTCGTCGAGTTTAAGACTAGGTATATATAGGTCAATTATAAGGCAAGCCAACAGAAGAAGACATTTGTTATTGTATCGGTGAAGCTAGCTCTTGCCGTATTGTTTGGGTGTAGCAGGTGGAGAAATTTGTCTTGTCGTTGAAAGCAAAGCTGGTGATATATGAATAACTCTAAACAAGAGTTGGTGGCGGTGCACCAGCGTTGTGCATATACCCATTGACCGCATGGTGCAATCAGATCAAACTTGATCAGTAACAAAAAAAAAATGTTGCCAAGAAATTTAATTGTGCCTGACGCCGACTCTCCCTGATAGGCGCTTTTGTATATCACCACAACTGGCCAAGTTGATGATGGATTAGTAAGACTAGTTTACAGGCCGAGTGCATGGCAAAACTGATTGGGCTTGCTTATCCATACCGATGATGCCAAGAGGTATACGTTGCGCACGAGATTTCTTTTTTCCTGTGTCAGCCTGAGTCCAGGGCCACCGAGAGCCCAAGCTACAGGGTGCCTTGGCACTGGATCTGCTCTGCTTTGTTTCTGCTCTGATCTATATCGTCTTTGCTCTGTTCACATGATTCGAAGTATTATTAAGCATACATATACATAGATAGGCAGGTCATGTTCCGTTCCATTCCATTCCATGCATACATACGAGAAGGCACAGGATACGCTGCTGCTGCAGAGATAGGGAAAGCAGAGGACAACCCCATGATAATCGACATGAAGGAAGCCGAGTCAGGTCGAGCAAGAATGATTTGCCTGGTTTCATGAACGTCTATCAGGATCAGCCTACCAAATTCGTGCTCCATGTCCGCTCGCTTTCTGCTATTATTGCGCTACAAAAGATTTCATCATCACAGATATTCCGTTCAGCACCTGATGTCCATTACTTTAACAAATGTACATATGCCCATTACATCAAAACAATAATTATGCAGTGAAGAAATATAGATGCACAAGACTACAAGATCACCAGCAGGGTTTCCAGCATCTTCGCTTCTTGTTTCAATGTTTTGTACAGAGTCTGGGTATGACCAGTCCCTTCCCCATTGGTAGTAGGCAGAGCAATTCAAAAAACAGAGTATGTGTATTGTTTGGTGCAGATGACGAGCTTCTACCGATCGGGTCTCGCTCCCGCGGGCCACTGCAAGCTAGCACCATGGGTCTCTCTCTTCCCTGCATACATTAGTTACACGATCAATGAATAAAGATACTTAAAAATAGAGTGTGTACTAAGCGGTACTGCATAAAGTAGTACGACTAGGTACACTGCCTTGTGAGTAAAAAGTAATACTAGTTCCCTGAATATCTACGTGATTTATTTCTGATATGGCCGTGCAACAATTAATCTTCATCTTCTGCGAAAGTAGTCAGATAGTGCATGACTTGATATGGCTGATCTTGTGGTACTCACATGAGCTGCTGCCTGTTAACAAGGACTTGTACAACTTCTCGCTGCATGTCAACTTGAAATACCTTGGGATTACTGTTGTCAGATATTCGGGAATCGTCTCCATGGTGCCGTCCATCATCTCTATGCTGTCAAGTGACGGGACTCCTTCTAGCACCTCCACATTTGGGCAGTATAAGATCTCGATTTTCTGCAACTTAGAGAGATCGCTGATCCTTTTCAGCTTGGGGCAGTCGAATACTTTAAGTTGCACGACTGAAGGGAAGTTCTCTATATATGTCAGGTTGCTCATCTTGTACAGGTGCACTTCTCTTAGAGCATGCCTCCTGCTACTGGCGAGCCCTGGTGGAAGACAAGCTAGCTTGCAGCTAAGAATTATGAGCTCCTTGAGAGCAGGCATGGCCATAGCTTCTGTAGTCTCACTCTCGCTCTCCTCCTCCCAGTCCCACTCCTCCCATTCACTCAAGCCATCCAGACGAAGAAATGTCAGATTAGGAAATGTTACTACTGATCTAGCAGTAACGTCTACCTCCATCCACTGCCAGGGAGGAGGGTGACTGGAACTCAGGCCCAACACTCTTGATGGCAGGTGCGTCAATAATGGCCAGAGTCTCCAAACTAGGGAGCTGGCACAGACCGTCAGGGAGTTGGGTGCAACAACAAAGTTTGTCCATCCTTAAAATCCTCAGGCTCTTACCAAAGTATCCTTCAATGTGTATGTGTCGTGTGCTGGATGGAGGGCTGAGCTTCTCAATTACCTCCTCCAAGGCTCGCTGCTGCTGCTGCATGTTGGTTTCACCCCTCCTTCACATGAATCCGCTGCTACTCCAATTTAGTTCCAAGTAATCAAGGTGCTGCTTGCTACTAATAATGGCCATTCCAGCCGACGAGCTAGCAGACACATTTTCTTGCACGGACTCCAAAAAACTTGCCACGCTAGGGTCTGCTTGGTTCCTCTGCCGAGAATTGTTTACGCTTTGCTCAGCGAGGATAGCAAGTGATGGTGCTTGTTTGGCGCCAGCCTGCTGGGTTTGCTGTCCCTGCCGGGACATTTTTGTGTGTCAACACTAGGACCTCAGGTCCATTACTTGAACAAATATACATAGGCCCATTACTGAAAAAAATATGTATGCAGTGAAGAAATATATATTCCGTGTGGATCTCGTCACCAACCAACTTGCCACCATGCATACTATACATAGCGTTAGAACGAGCGACAAGGCAAAAAGAAACACGGACGAACAGTGTTGCTCCGTCATAAAGCAAAGGACCTTTATATATTGGTGCAGTGCAGGCGCAAGGCAGAGGACAGCCCCATAATAATCCAGGACGTCAGGTCCATTACTTGAACAAATATACATGCCCAAGATTACAAGAGCACCAGCAGGCTTTCCAGCACCTTCACTTCTGGTTCCAATGATTTATTGGCAGTATGCCGTGCGTAGGCCTCGGTAGACAGTATGGGTATGACCACTCCCGTTGGCGGTAAGCTGAGTATTGTGTGGTGCAGACGAGCTTCTAACGATCGGGTCTCACTCCCACTGGCCACTGCAAGCTAGCACCATGGGGCTCTTCCCTGCATGCATTAGTTACATGATTAATGCACAAAGATACATGAAAATAGAGTACATACTAAGCGGTACTATGTAACAGCAGATGTGGGTGCAGTGGCACACAGCCTTGTGAGCCAAAACCAAAAGTAATACTAGTTACCTGAATATCTAGTGATTTATTTTTTATATGGCCGTGCAGCAATTAATCTTCATCTTCAGCGAATGTAGTTGATTGTGCGCGACTTTATATGGCTGATCTTGTCGTAAACAGATGAGCTACCTGTTGACAAGGACTCGTACAGCTTCTTGCTGCAAGTCAACTTGAGATACCTTGGGGTCACTGCTGTCAGATATTCTAGAATTGTCTCCATGGTGGCGTCCTTCATCTCCATGCTGTCGAGTGACCGGACTCCTTTGAGCACCTCCATGTTTGGGCAGTATACGATCTTGATTTCCTGCAACTTAGAGAGATCACTGATCCTTTTCAGCTCGGGGCAGTTGAATACTTCAAGTTCCACAAGTGAAGGGAAGTTCTCTATATATGTCAGGTTGCTCAGCTCGTGCAGCTCCAGTTCTCTTAGATAATGCCTCTTGCTACTGGCGAGTCCTAGTGGAAGACATCTCAGCTTGCAGTTACAAATCATGACAAGTTCGAGAGCTGGCATGGCCACGGCATCTGCAGACTCATCCTGGCCCTCACTACCCCAGATTTGCACATCACTGCCGGCCTCATCACTGCCGGATATGAGCAACCTAGTGAACATTCGTCATTTTCTTGTGGGAAATAATTCTTATCATTGTGGAATTTTTGAGGTTATGAAGCTTAAATCTATACAAGAGCTAAGGAGATTTGAGGTCGAAAGAGAAAAACATGGTTTTGAATTGAACCAATTAGGGAAATTGATACAGCTCCAAGGGTCATTGAAGATTTGTAATCTTGAAAAGGTTGGTGGTACAACAGAACTGGAAGAATTAAAATTAGTCCACTTGCAACACTTAAACCGATTAATATTAGGTTGGGATGGAAACCAGTCTGATAGGGATCCAAAAAAGGAACAAGATGTTCTTGAATGCCTTAAGCCACACAATAATCTTCATGAAGTGTGCATTAGAACAGTTCTTAAGGTGCTAATGCAGAAAGTTCAATCTCTTGATGTGAGCTTCTCTGTCTTGGAGAGGTACCTAGTGGAGTTGAACAGCAGATATTGGCAAATATTTAAGGATTTTGATGCCGATATTGATAGCAAAGATGTCTTGTTAGAGAAGATCAAATCAGAGCTGAAGAATCTTGAGAGCAGCAAAGATAGCATTGTATGCAGTTTTCTATACTTAAATTTTCCTTGAGCTATTGGTACCTGATAATTTGGTATTTAATGATATATTTCTTGGTTTCAGGCGAATGAAATTGAAGGTATCCTCTCATGGAAGTTAGTTACTTCCTCGCAACTAAACCAGCTGGTCCTGGATAATGCTCTAAAATGATTGGGGCTAGGCTAAAACCGTCAGTGAAGGACCACATCACTGCCGGTTTGTGGCTTGAACCGATAGTGTTTTGGCGGCCACATATCACAGCCGATTCAAGCCAAGAGCCGACATTGATTGGGCTCTATCACTGTCGGTTCTAGCTAACAACCGACAGTGATAAGCCTATAGCATAAAAAGGCTGCGGCCATCCTCTTCTTCCTCCTCTCTTCCATCCCGTGAACAGAGGCGCGCGTTTGGGCCCTTCCCTCCATTGTTGCGTCTGCTCTTCACCATGAAGCTAGCGCTTGGATTTTGAAGAATGGCTTGATCTTTTTGCTTTAAGGTTAGTAACAAACATCCACTCATTTGATTTTGTTGCTTAATTAGCTTCGTTTTGATGGCTACATTGCTTGATTCTCATTCTAGTTCTTTCTTCATTCCAGAGAGCACTTTTCCAATTGGGCATTTGTGCAAGGCTCAAATTGTGGTGAATTCATCATCCAAAAGGTTGGTGTCTATGAACACATTTAAATTGCTAGCTAATTCTTCCATGGTGGTCAAGATCATCATTGTTAGTATGTGATGCTATAATTAGTTCTTAGAAGTAGAGTAGAATAGATATTCTTCATTATTGTGCAATAATTGTTTTTTACTACGATTTTTAATTTACAGGGCCGGGGCTACTAATTTTAATTTTCCAATAATTAGTGTACAATAATGTTTTCCAAACATGGTACTTTTGAGCTACAATTGTTGTTCATGAAGCTCGATTTCTTATTAATTCTTTGTAATTACTGTCTCAGTATTTTTTTATGCAGAGATGGATCTAGAGTGGATGCATCTGTCCCGAACGGACAAGAGGTACATGCATGGCGTCAGCCAGTTTATGACCGATGCCAAAGCCCATGCTGGGAATGGGAACCCTATCTTCTGCCCATGCAAAAATTGCAAGAATCAAAGGAACTTTCGTCAAATTGAGTCTATACGATCGCACTTGATAACCAGGGGGTTCATGCCAAACTATATGATATGGACTATGCATGGCGAGGTTGGTGTGAATGTTCTGCAGGAAAATGATGATGATGTGGACATACCTGACGTAGCCATCCACGATGCTGACGAGGAACCCGGTGTCAATATGGAACCTATGGCCACACTTAATAATGTGTTTAGGAACACGCTAGCTGACGACACCGAGGATAACGATGGCATTTCTCAGCTGCTACTTAATGTAGAGACCCGATGTCTTAGTGAAATACAACTGAGAAAGTTAGAGAAAATGAGACAAGATGGCAAAACACCATTGTATAGGAATTGTCCAATAAGCAAACTAGAAGCCAACATCATGCTGTTAGAGTTCAAATCGATAAACGGATTGAGCGATAAAGGCTTTGATCAGTTGTTAGGTATAATAAGGAAAATGCTCCCAGAAAAAATGAGTTGCCAGAAAAGACATACTTGGCCAAGCAAATAATCTGCCCCATCGGCCTCGAGGTTGAAAAAATCCACGCGTGTTCCAATAATTGCATATTATACCATGGAGAAAAATACAAAGACTAAGTGTGAAGCTCCACGGTACAAGGAAGGGCCATCAGATGAGGGTACCAAGACCAGAGGAAGTCCCGTAAAGGTCGTTTGGTATTTCCCTATAGCTCTGCATGTGCAAAGTTAGCCAAGCTGTTGTGCTGGCATGGTGAAGAGCGTAAGAAAGATACAATGATGAGACACCCCACCGATAGGCATGACTGGAGGATTGTCAATACTATGTTCTATAAGGACATCGATGGAGAGGTAAGACACCTTTGGTTTGCTTTGAGCACAGATAGGATGAATCCTTTCGATCAAGTTAGAGGCAATCATAGCACCTGGCCAGTGACGCTCTGTATATACAACCTTCCACCTTGGGTCTACATGAAGCGATCATACATCCAGATGCCACTACTGATCCAAGGGCCAAGACAACCTAGGAATGGCATCGATGTGTTTCTGGAACCAGTGATCAATGAACTAGTGGAGATATTTGAAAAGGGTGTGCCGGATGTTTGGGACGAGTACAAAAAGGAACATGTCACGATCAAGGGAGTACTTATTGCTACAATCACCGACCTGCCAGGTCGAGGTTCGTTGTCCGGAGAGAAGACAAAAGGCTATACTAGATGTGTCGAGTGCTTGGACGACACCGATGTGGTAAATCTGCCAAATAACTCAAAGATAGTTTATATGGGACACCATAGGTTCCTACCTAAGGATCACCCTTACCGCAGGAACAGAAAAGATTTCAACTGTACTATTGAGAAACGCTTAGCACCAAAATATCGAGACGGGCCTGCGATACTTCGAGAACTCAACAAACTAGAGGTTGTCCTTGGGAAGAGGGACAATGCAGTAGCAGCGCCTGATGGGAGCGTTTGGAAGAAAAAATCAGTTTTCTGGAAACTACCTTACTGGCCATTTCTGAGTGTACGCCACTGTCTTGATCCCATGCACATCACTAAAAATATGTGCGCTAACACTCTTAACACCTTGATGGACACCATGGGGACATCGAAGGATTCACTAGCCATACGCCTGGACATGCAACACTTGGGAATCAGGAAGGAGTTGCATCCCGTGGAGCTAGAAAATGGCTAGTTCGAACTTCTGGTTGCGTCATGAACATTGAAGAAGGAAGAAAAGCGTGCGCTTATTTCTTTGTTCAATGAACTCAAAGTCCCGATGGGCTACTGTGCGAACCTGAAGAGGCTAGTGAACATGAGAGAACTCAAGTTCAACTATGGCCCTATGAAGGCCCATGACTGTCATGTCATTATTACTCAGCTGCTCCCTATTGCCCTGCGTGGTATCCTCCCCCCAAAGGTCCGCGCCCCAATCATAAAGCTTTGCTCGTTCTTCAACGCGATCTCAAAAAGGTCATTGATGTGTCCACGCTAGAGTAGATGTAGTGGGACATAGCCGAAACTCTTGTTAGGCTTAAGATGTATTTTCCACTGACTTACTTTGATATCTCATTGCATCTGCTCATTCATCTTGTTGACCAAATTAGAGTTCTTGGCCCAATATACCTGCATCAGATGTTCGCTTTTGAAAGATTGATGAAATTTTTTAGGAGGTATGTTAGGAACAGATTCAGGCCAGAAGGGGCATGGTTGAAGGATGGTCAATGGAGGAGGCCATTGAGTTCTGTACATATTATCTGGACATCAAAAGGGTCGGAGTTCTAGAATCTCGTCACGAGGGAAAACTACGTGGCAGGGGAACGATCAGGAGAAATCTGTTACAGTAGACAACCTTGTTTTTTTCAGACAGGCATAGTTCGCTGTTCTCTAGCAAGCCAAGGGTGTGATGCGATACATTGAGGAGCACAGGCAATCGCTGCAAACTTTGTATCCGAGCAAGTCACAGGCTTGGCTGGATAAAAAACATAAGGAGGAATTTGTCAACTGGTTGCAACGTCGCTTACCTGGAATAAAGTTAGGTAATCAATAGGATGTCTTAGCCAAGGGACCTTCGAGTACATATCTTAAGTACCATGGGTATGAGATCAATGGATTCACATTTTACACAAAAAAGCAAGATAGAAAGAGCACATACCAAAATTGTGGTGTTCGTTTTGATGCTCACGACGAAAACGGCAACGTGCAGGCGACATACTATGGTTTCATAGAGGAGATATGGGAGCTGGCCTATGGTCCGTTGAAGGCAGCTCTTTTTTGCTGCCAGTGGGTCCGGCTCGAGAAAATCAACACTGACAGCGAAGGGTTCACTACCGTTGATCTCACTAAGACCGCATACAGAGACGACCCCTTCGTCCTTACAAGAGATGTTATGCAAGTCTTCTATGCAAGGGACAATAAGACAAAAAGGAAGGCTAAAAGTAGTACTAAAAGGAAAAAGGAAGATTGTCGGTGTCAATGGAGTGATGAATGAAGAAGACTAAAGGGTCTATCAGGAAATGCCTCCATTCGGGGTGAACGTACCCCTACCTATCCTTCAAGAG
Source organism: Miscanthus floridulus (assembly GCF_019320115.1). Taxonomy (NCBI): domain Eukaryota; kingdom Viridiplantae; phylum Streptophyta; class Magnoliopsida; order Poales; family Poaceae; genus Miscanthus; species Miscanthus floridulus. The sequence goes on along the minus strand of NC_089594.1, from coordinate 78,756,780 downwards.
GGTGACGAACCTGCTTACATATGGCTTGATCACAATGAGACCCTCATTGTTGAAGCACCTAAAGATAGTTAGATTATTGTTAACTATGTAATCATTATTCGGACATTGTTCACCAACTATGTAATCTAATTTATATTTTGTGCGCTTCTCTAAAATTAAATAATTGATTATGTAATCAAATATTGAGATGATGTTCAGGAACACTATTATTTGATAATTATAGACCATTAATTAATTATCATAGAATTAAATAATCAAGACACAAATATTTGTATTATTTTACAATAAATTATATGTATTTACATGCACTAAACGGATAAAAGAAAAAACATAACCTCGAATTAATTAACTCCCGTTCAGAGGATAAAACAAAAAAGAAAACGTACCTTGACGTACTCCCTATCATAGCGCAGCGGTAAAAGCCAGCTACTATGAAGCCCGCGCCCTAGGTTCGGCAACCTTTTTTTTATATTTTTACAGAATTAAATGAACCTCAACTTAAACTATAAAAATGATAACAAAATGTCTCCTAACGTAAATCCTCCTTTAACACAGCGGTTAAGCCACTAATCCCTCTTTCTCTCTCCCTCGGTTCGAAACCTAGGTGGGACAAATTTTTTTTATTTTTTTTATCCAGAGCCCGCGGCAGTGGCTCTGATTTAAAAAAAAATTAAAAGCTATCAGTTTGTTAGGCCTATCACTGTCGATTTTTTATTAAAAACCGGCACTAATGACCCCTATCACTGCCGGTTTTTTAACAAGACCGACAGTGATACGGCAGTGGCTCTGATTTCAAAAAAATAAAAGTTACCGGTTTAGAATCACTGTCGGTTCTAAAAACTGGCACTAATGACCCCTATCACTGTCGGTTTTTTAACAAAACCGACAGTGATATGAATATTCCCTCATAGGCCAGCAGTGCTCCCGCTGATCACCACAATAGGAGCACTACTCCCACCTATAGCGATAGCGAGCCGATAAAATGGTGCCCTACTAGGGAGCCTCTCCATGCATGTTGGTTTCAGACAGGGCTTATCAGCCATGATACAGTGTTTTCCTCTCACAATAAACCACAGATATCGTTATGCATCGTAGTCCACAAAAATGGTGCACACAAGAGGCATTAGAAGAATGCTACTGAAGATAGAGCAACGCCGAAGATTGAAGATGTCACGTGGTTCACAGAGCCATCCGCAGGGATAAGAATTTTGTGGAGGTCGATGAAAAAATCTATGGGGTCCAAGATGAAATTCACCCTCTTTTGTCTCATTCAGCACACAAAAAAATATAATAAATAAAAAAACTGATCAGAAAAACCTAAGATCCTGTGTGGGGTCTTAATTTGGGTGTACATGCTTGCCAAAAAAAATTCAGGCCATTTCGGCATAGGAATAAACATGCTTCTATTTATTCAGTATATAAAGAATTTTTTTAATATATATATAAACATCACTGTCGGTTTCAAAAAACCAGCAGTGATGAGAGGAAACCGACAGTGATGCTAGTTATCATTGTTGGTTTATTTTAAAAACTGACAGTGATATATAAAAAATTAAAAAAATGGGCCAGCCCTCGGGTTCGAGCTCGGGTCTCAGGGCAGCATAGTTCTGAGACTTAACCGCTTCGCTATTATTGGAGGTGTGTCAAGGCTAATTTATTTTTTCTTTTTGACCTTTCACAGCGCTTAATAAATTATAAAATTATACCAAAAAATTTGGGCCGCCTGGGACTCGAACACATGTCTCGGGGGCTAAATTGCGGGGTCTTAACTGTTGAGCCAGTTGGAGGAATTTGAAAGAATGGGAAAAGATATCCTACTTAACCCATTACCGCTACACCGCAATCACTGCCGGTTCATGGAATGGCCCGCCAGTGATGTTGCTTCATCACTGTCGGTTTGAGCTTACAACCGGCAGTGATGAACCATTAGGATAACAAAAAGGCGCGGGGTGAAATTTTCCAAAGTCATTTAATAATTTATAAAATTGAACCAAAAAATTTGAGCCACTTGGGACTCGAGCACGGGTCTCAGGGGCTAAATTATGGGGTCTTAACCGTTGAGCTAGTCGGAGGAATTCGAAAGAAAGGGAAAAGATATCCTACTTAACCCCTAACTGCTACACCCCCATCACTATCGGTTCGAGGAATGACCCGGTAGTGATGTTTCCTCATCACTGTCACTTAGAACTTACAACCGACAGTGATGAACCATTGGTATAAAAGCAAGGCGCGGGTTGAACTTTTCCAAAGTAATTTCAACCCCACGCCAACCCCTCCCTCCGTGCCGCTGGAGCACCACAACGCGCCGACGGCCACCGCCGTTCCCCGCGCACCTGTCCACCGCCCCCCGCATCGCCGTTCCTAGCCCCGTGCTCCTCTTCTTTGACGTCGATGCCCATGCACCGCCCCACGCCGTCCACCACCCCACGCCGGAGCACCGCACCATCCGTGCCCTCATTCCTCGTCCACAACGCCGGCCGTGCCCCTCCTCCTCCATGCCTACACTCCCACCACTGAGGCCTTCAGGAGCGCGCGGACAGCTACTTTCCCACCCCCACGATGAGTGCGTGGCTCATTGCCCGCTATGTGTTTGATGAAATGCCCCACGGTGAGTGCAAGGGCCCTAGTATTCTGTACTTTCTTATGATGCTAGCGTCCGCCTTTGCCTTCATGCATGGCTAGAGGCTGTATGGAAGCTCCTGTTTTTCTAGAAAATGAATGCACACTCTTGATAAATACATTCAGGTAAGTTAGCTCTTGCACAAAATTGAAGATAGGTCACTAAAACCAAACTATAAGGACTGCACTAGATATTGTATCTGCACCATGCTCGCTGCCTCTAGCAACTGTCAGTTCTGTCTGTGATGTGGAATTGAGGATAGCCATTACTTTGTGTTTTGCATTTATAGGATCAGGTGGCAGCACCTAAAAAACTGCAATTGTGCAATGTAGGAACATGTCTATTCTATTATTCTTCTTGGTTATAGCTGCTGCTGTCCACTATGATATGGGATTTTCTTTAAATTAATTCACCATGAAATGATATTGACTGTTGAGGCACATCGTGTGTTTTTGTTCAAGGTCAACTATACCAAAAATCGGTAGGTGTGTAAATCCTACATGTTCTGTGTGCTATATAACCATGGCCATCAAAATCATTCGGCTTGCATGATCCTCCATGGTTCCTATATAATTTTGGTATTGTGCATCAGTATACAACCTATATAGGCTTGCAATTAGAATAAGCTTAACCAGATGTTGATCCACTTCATGGTTCCTATATAATTTTGGTTCTCTGTTGAATGTTGGCATTTTAAACAACTGTTTTAACTTTTTAGATGGAAAAGTCTTTGTTACAACAACAACAACAGAAGCAACAACAAAGCCTTTAAGTCCCAAAAAGGTTTGGTTAGGCTAGAGTTGAAACCCAGCAGAAGCTATCAAGGACCAGGCACGTGAATAGCTATTTTCCAAGAACTCCTATCTAAGGCCAAGTCTTTGAGTATATTCTATCCTTTCAAGTCTCCTTTTATTGCCTCTACCCAAGTCAACTTCGGTCTTCCTCTGCCTCTCTTCACATTACTATCCTAGCTTAGGATTCCACTACGCACCGGTGCCTCTGGAGGTCTTCATTGGACATGTCCAGACCATCTCAACCGGTGTTGGACAAACTTTTTCATGCTAAAATCATGAAGAACAATTTAATTTGTTAGGTGCTGCAAGTACCTCCTCTCACAATGTAGCTTGATCCATGCCTCTTTATCTAGATAATATTTGTTCATTAGCTGTATGTGAACTTAATATTCTGATACATCATGTTTGAATGACAACCTAATTTACTTAAATGTATAGGCAACCATGGCATGGTATGTAGTGCATGTTGGTCACGTGCTTGAGATTTATCGAATCTAGGAAGATTGCTATGCTCAAGTCAATCGCTACCCTGGTAATTTGTACAAAAAATACAACACAGAAGCTGAAGCTTTGAGGGCCTACTATAGTTATTCGGCCTACCTTGTAAACCATGGGCAACCGGCCTACTATGGTCCAATGAATGCAAACCATGGCCATCCGCTGGCACTAGAGATTGAAGAGAAGCCATCCGCCGGAGATGTGAAGATTAGGAGAATTGCTCCTTGGTCTTGGAAAGATGTCATGCTTTTATTTATGGCTATGGTCATTGCTTTTCTTATTTGGAAGTTGGTGTAGGCTTAGTTTCGTAGAACAGTACGTGGACTTTGTTGTATGTAGTCAATTAAACAATGAATTTGTTCTAGATGAACATATGCTATTATTTGACTTTGTTGTATGTGGACTTATTATTAGACTTTGCATTAAACAAATTATATATATATATATATATATATATATATATATATATATAATATGAACATATGCTATTAGCAGTTGTCCGCAGCCAAAACTAATCATGATCGTGTCACAGCCATGACTCGTCATCGCCTGTTACCCCATCGCCGAAGAATAGATTGGCAACAAGAAGCGGCTGATATCGCTGGGATGGGAGAGCCGCATGATCCGACAAACAGTGACGGTGTCAATCAGGACAGTGAGAACGAGCAGCCATGGACCTCGTCCGGCCTTCTCGAGCTAGGTCAAAATGACTAAAATGGCCAGGTAACTTTGATATCATGTGACTATGTAGCCACACACGCTAATCAATTAAGAGGGTCATAACTTACTTGGTGTCTCTAGCAGGAGCATTCGCCGGCCGAGGAGCCAGAGGGTTTGGGTAGCAAGAAGGCCAGATCCAAGCGAGGCGTATCAAAGATTCCTGTTGGTAGGAATGCACACTAGAACATCACTGATTCCATGAATTCAGGGATCCACTCTCACCGCCTATAGCTTTGACCAAATACAAGACTATCCTTGGGTTACTTGTAAGGGACTTCATCCCGATTAAGTACAGAAAGTGAAATGGGAAAGATAATGACCCGTGGAGGGTTCCCAAAAGTGAGAAGGATTACATATGTGATATCAAGATCCCAGAGTATTTCACTTTCCCAATGGAGTATGACAAGGAGGTAGTCAAGAAAAAAGGAAAAGAAATCATGGGGACATGCTTTAAGAATTTCAAGGGGACATTGTACAAGAATTTTGTCATCCAAAATAAAGAGCCAGATTTTGATGGTGGACAATTTAGGAAGCAGAAGGACTTCTAGTAGGATTACAAGGAATACAGGTCATCTGAGGAGTACTTAGAACTAAGCAGGAAGAATAAGGAGAACTCGCAGAAAGCGATGAATCCTCATCATCTCGGCTCTCGTGGCTACGCCAAAAAGATGCTAGCATTTGAATCAGAACTTAAAAAGAAGGATCGCCTTGTTGAGGAAGGTGTTCAGGTTGAGACCACCCATTAGGAGCCAAGATCAGTATTATACTATATGGGGAAGAATGTAGGCCACGCCGAGGATGGGAGTTTTAGCTCCACAAATCCACCCATGAGCGAACTCATCCAGAGGATTTCCTAGGTAACTGAGGAGGTGAGGCAAGGGACTCGCACTTCTAATAGGGAGAAAGACGTGCTCACCCAAGCACTCAGAACCAAGGAGCACCCTGGTCGCACTAGAGGAACCAGTGTTGTTCATTGGAAACTAGCATTCCCTGAAGAATCTCACACTTACCGGAGCCGCTCGAGGGGTAGAGCGGACCAGGAGGCAGAGTGTTTGAGGCGACTAAAAGGGATGGAAGACAGAATGGATGCACGGATTGAGGTGACTGTTGAAGCATGAGTCTGGCAAATTTTGCTATCCAAGGGGTCAAGAGTACCAAAAAACCCTACTCCTACTGCCTTTAGCCCACAATTTTGGGGTCGCGGCAGCTGCGGATCGACCCCGCTCGACGAAGAAGATGCGAATGTGCCTCATCCAGTGGATGGCATCACTGAACCCATCAATGTCAAGTTGTACATCCATCAGGAATGGACAAAGGACAAGGTGGCGCTCGGCCAGGCCTGGCCTGTGGGAGCCGGGACCATTAATGGCCGCCCAATTCCACAGGGGTACGCTCGCGTCACCATTGACAGAATACTTGATAAGAAGTATAATAAGATACACATTGAGTACCCCACAGTCGAAGACAGGCTAAAACTTGGTCATAACAAGGGCTCTCAAGTGGTCTAGTGCAAGCGCTTCATTAAGCTTGACCACCAATTGTCCTCTGATGATGAGGATGACTGCGAGTCTTCGCCTACCCACGATGATCACTCACCATCTCCCAACAGAGATCACTCCCCACCTCATCTCTTGCCATCACCCCCGAGAAGGTAGAGGTCTCCCTCTATTCCTCCTCGTCTGACTCCATCTTCATTAGCCCCGACAAAAGAGAAGACTCCTCCTCCTCCTCCTCCATCTTCATCAGCCCCGGGAAAATAGAATTCTCGTCATCATCCTCCTCCTCCTCCAACTCAGCCCAAAACAAGATCAAAGGCATCCTTGCAGTTGTAGAAAAAGGTCCTTGGATTCGGTCGCTCATGCTCCCAAAGAGGATCAACAAAAAAGAAAAGGCCATTCAGTGGTAGCGTTACAAACTTGATGGAAGGAAAATTTACAGCACACATCTCGAAGGAAGATTGTGTTAGTTTCTTCAATCTTTGTGCCTCACTGCCTCCATGTTTCTAGGGATGCTTGAGCCACCTGTAGCACCACGCCAGGGGGCGCCAACGCCTCCTATGCATCCCCCTCAGCCACCCGCCGCCCATGGCAGCATGCCGCCCGGTGGGCACCCATCCTTCGCGCATCCCTAGGCAGGCACTCTATAGATGTGGCCCTATGGGCGACCATCACCAGCCTCGATGCCACCGGCCTTCACCGCCGTTCCATAGTACGGCGGCCCCTTTGGCGGCATCCCCAGCGGTGGTGTCTACGGGCCCAACTACACCTCTCCATTCCCACCATACGTCTATGGGGGAGCTACGCCCTCACCACCGGTGTTCCAAGGTCCCCCGCCGGCCTATCAGCTGCCCACGTCGACACCCTGGAACCCTACCCAAGGAGGCTCATGGCACCAGGACTCCCTGGCGCAATCCTTCAACACCATGACACTCACACCACCAGCACCATCTGAATGGTACGCCGACTCCGGTGCTGGTTCCCACATGACTGCGGACGCTAGTAAACTGTCCACCATTTCCTCGCCATCATCTTTTACACCTTCATCTATCATTGAGGGAAATGGTGCACTTCTTCCTGTCACCGCCACCGGATCACACACTTTTTCTTTCCCTTATCGCAATCTTGTTCTTAACGATGTTTTGGTGTCTCCCAACATTATTAAGAATTTGATTTCCATTCGTCGTTTCACCACCGATAATAACTGTTCTATTGAATTTGATCCGTTTGGCCTTTCTGTGAAGGATTTGCACACCAGGAACGTGATCGCTAGGTGCAATAGCTCTGGTGACCTCTACCCATTCTATCCGCCCACCACCAGCACCTCTGCATTCATCGCCGCACCCACTTCGCTTTGGCATCGTCGTCTCGGGAATCTTGGGCGTGAAGCTCTGTCCAAGCTTATTAGCTACAGTGTTATCTCTTGTAATAAAGATGATCTTCACCATCTATGTCATGTGTGCCAACTCGGTCGTCACACACGACTACCTTTTGGATCATCTAGCTCTAGAGCTCTTCATAATTTTGATTTGATACACTGTGATATTTGGACATCCCCTATTGTTAGTGTGTCCGGTTACAAATATTATCTTGTGATTTTGGATGATTGTTCACACTACATTTGGACCTTTCCGCTCCGCCTAAAATCCGAGACGTTTTCCACCCTTTTCAATTTTTTTACTTATATTCGCACGCAGTTTGGCACCACCATCAAGAACGTCCAGTGTGACAATGGCCGTGAATTCGACAATTCTCCGGCCCGCACGTTCTTTCTCTCCCATGGCATTGCACTCCGTATGTCATGTCCATATACTTCTCAGCAAAATGGAAAGGTCGAATGCTCTCTTTGCACCATTAATAATATTTTGCGTTCCCTTTTGTTCCAGGCGAGTCTTCCTCCGGTTTATTGGGTTGAGGCTCTTCACACTACCACATACCTTGTCAACCGACTCCCCACCAAAACCCTCGCCTTCACGACATCCTACGCCCACCTCTATTCCACTCAGGCCTCCTATGACCATCTCAAAGTTTTTGGGTGCGCTTGCTACCCCAACATGTCCTCCACAGCACCCCACAAACTTGCCCCACGTTCCTCTCTATGCGTCTTCCTCAGCTACTCCTCAGAACACAAAGGCTATCGGTGTCTCGAGCTCCAGTCGAACCGCATTCTCATTTCTAGACATGTCGTTTTTTACGAATCCTTCTTCCCATTCGCCGACATGTCTACCACGCCCATGGCATCCTCCGCCTTGGACTTCCTCATTGATGAACATGATCTCACCGCTCCAATCTCTGAAGCTCGGTTTGTGCATGCAGGTACACCCGCTACTCCGGCGCCGCACGTTGTGCATGGGGTTGTAGAGGCGCCCATGTCCCCTCCAGTGCTGGGGACGCTTGGCTCCCAGTCGACCGACGCTGCTGCCCCTGTGCATCCCGCACAGGCTGCTGCCAGCAGCGCCCCCTCCACCTCATCGCACGTGCCGCCTGGTGCTGCTGCCCCTGTGCATCCCGCACGGGCTGCTGCCAGTAGCACCACGGCAACCGGTCGCACAGCTGACACTCGACTGGTCTCCATCGCCCATGTCACCAATGCGCACTCCATGTGCACGCATGGCAAGGCCGGTATCGCACAGCCTGTGGATCGCCTCAACCTCCATGTTGTGCCTATGTCGCCACTACCACGCTCCGTTCGTGATGCACTATCAGATCCCAATTGGCGCTCTGCTATGCAGGCTGAGTATGATGCTCTGATCGCCAATGACACCTAGAGTCTTGTGCCTCGACCTCCTGGAGTCAATGTCGTAACCGGCAAGTGGATTTATCGACACAAGTTGCTCGCAGATGGGTCTCTTGATCGCTACAAGGCACGTTGGGTCCTCCGGGGCTTTACCCAGCGACCAGGTGTAGACTATGATGAGACGTTCAGTCCAGTTGTCAAGCCTACGATAGTTCGAGTTGTTCTCTCTCTGGCTCTATCTCAGAACTGGCCTATTCATCAGCTGGATGTGAAGAATGTGTTCTTACATGGCACTCTCACTGAGACAGTGTACTGCGTACAGCCCTCTGGCTTTGTGGATTCATCTTGTCCAAATTTTGTTTGTCGGCTCAACAAGTCCTTATATGGTCTAAAGCAGGCCCCTCGTGCTTGGCATAACAGGTTCGCCTCACATCTTATTTCCCTTGGATTTGTTGAAACCAAGTCAGATACTTCACTCTTCATATATCACCGAGGGTCCGACACGGCTTACTTGCTGCTATATGTGGATGACATTGTTCTCACTGCTTCCCCTGCTGGTTTTCTCAAGCATATTATTGGGGCTCTCCAACGTGAGTTTGCTATGACAGACATGGGCAAACTTCATCATTTTCTGGGCATTTCCGTGACCCGCTCTACCGATGGTCTGTTCCTCTCTCAGCGGCAGTACACGCAGGATATTTTGGAGCGCGCCGGGATGAGTGACTGCAAGCCATGCAACACACCTGTTGATGTACACTCCAAATTATCTGCAGATGGTCCTCCCGTTGCTGACTCTACACAGTACCGTAGCCTGGCTGGCGCCCTGCAATATTTGACCTTCACTCGTCCGGACATTGCCTTTGCCGTTCAGCAGATTTGCCTCTATATGCATAGTCCTCGGGAGCCACATCTCACAGCTCTCAAGCGGATCCTACGCTACCTGCAGGGCACTCTGTCCCTTGGATTGACCATGCGCCGATCTCCACCTGCAGAACTTGTTGTTTACACGGATGCCGACTGGGCTGGATGTCCCGACACTCGCCGGTCGACCTCGGGCTATGTAGTGTTCCTCGGGGATAACTTGGTGTCTTGGTCCTCCAAGCGTCAGCACACGGTCTCCCGGTCGAGCGCCGAGTCTGAATACCGTGCTGTGGCACACGGTGTGGCTGAAGCTACCTGGCTACGTCAGCTCCTTCTTGAGCTTCACCACCCACCTCGTCATGCTACCTTGGTCTACTGTGACAACATCAGTGCTGTATATCTCTCCAGTAATCCGGTACAGCATCAGCGGACGAAGCATGCTGAGATCGATCTCCACTTTATTCGAGAGAAGGTCACCCTCGGTCACGTTCGGGTTCTTCATGTTCCTACGACGTTGCAGTACGCTGACGTTTTCACCAAGGGTCTTCCTACCTCGTTGTTTCAGGAGTTTTGGTCCAGCCTGACCGTTAGCGATGCTCCCGATTAGACTGCGGGGGAGTGTTAGCATGTTATGGTAGGCTCCACTAATTGTGGATGTAATACCAGCGTGTGTGGTAGGCTTGTTGCCACCCCAGCGGTATATATATACATGTACATTGATATGGAATACAATCAATCTTTCCACATATCCTTTTCAGCCAGAAATATCATCCAATTTGGTAGCCGGCTACCAAAGTATCCTTCAATGTTTAGATGTCGTATACTAGATCGAGGGCTGGGCTTCTCAGTTAACTCCTCCACAGCTCGTTGCTGCTGCGGCTTGTTGATTTCTTCCCTCAATCCCATGGATCCGCTGCTACTCCAATTTAGTTCCAAGTAATCAAGGTGCTCCTTTCTACTAATCATGGACATTCCAGCTGACGAGCCAACAGGCACATTTTCTAGACCATGTAAAGTAAGCTCCCTAAGCTGGGACAGAGGCCCTATCTCTTCCAAGCTGCACCAGCCCGTGCCCCCATTCTTGTCCAAATGTACTCGGAACCCATAAAGTGTTCTTAGATTTTTTAACTGACCAAACCCCTTGGGTATTAAAACATTGTCATGGGAACCATACATGCTAAGAGTTCTTAGATGCAGAAGCTGTGTAATGCAGCTAGGAAGATGGTCTAGCTGCGGACATTTCTGAACCAAAATGTGCCGCAAGAACTTCATCCTATGAATGTCTCCAGGTAGCCTAGATATATTTGTATCCTGGAAGTGGATGTATCTCAGGTGCCTCAGCTGACATACAGAGTCAACCAATCTATCACAATCAGTACCCCTTATAAAAAGCACTCTTAGGGTAGACAATCTCCCAAATGAGTCACTAGGCTGAACATTAATTCTTTTATCTATAATTAATGTTCTTACTGATTTGTGCTTCTGTAGAATATCCCATTCTAGTGCTGACTTGGTTGATCCTATAGACAAGTGACGTACATGGCTGATCTTGCTACCACCATCCTCTTCCTGGTCCTGGACCACCAATGATCGCACCACGTCATGCATGGTGCATGAGTATCGAGTGAGAGCTGATTCTGTTGCTGGTTCAATAAGATTCCTCGTGATTAGCTCCTGGTAATACCCATTTGCTATTTCTTCTAGACAATCTTCATATGAACTACTGCTTCTGTCTGGTGGATGGATAAATCCCTCACTGATCCACATCGGAACAACTTCACTTTGCCAAATAGTTGTACCTTTAGGGAAAAGTGAGCAGTATAGGAAGCACTGCTTCAGCTGGGGAAACAAATCCTCATAGCTCAAGTAGATCGCATTGTCCAGTTCCTTAGGCAATCCAGCTACTGACCATGCATGATGCTTCCAAACAGCCTCCCAGTCACCCTCGCTTCGGAGCCTCGTACTTAGCAGTCCTCCCATCACTTTGATAGCAAGTGGTAAACCTCCGCACTTACTGATAATTTTCATCCCGACAACTTTCAGGTGATCTGTTCGATGTACCTACCAGCACAAACAACCATTTCCACTCATAAAACATATTTACAATATTTAATTTGTAAAATAATGGTAAGCAGTTAGCCGATTTGTTATACTATATAATCTTTTGTATATGCTGCCCTGCCTGCGTGGACGGAAGAAGCTAAAATGATAAATACTCCTTGCCGAAATAGCTCCAGTGACAAAATTTTAATAAATAATATTAGCATTTATGTCTCCCTACAAAATTATTAAGAAAATATATTATGTAATAATTTAATGGCAATTACTTTGTATCATAAATATTAGTAGTTTCTTATATAATTTTAGTCAAATTTAAATTACTTGACTTCTTGTGAAGTGAGAATTGCATTATTTATGGAACAGAGGGAGTAGAAAGGTTCAGTTTGGAATTTGTGGGCCCACCTCACATTGGGAGCTGTCCATAGCAGTTCCGCCCAATGCATTGGCTGATTTGTTGATGGACGCTAAAGTTTTGGTTTCCATTCAGTTTGCTACCTAAATTTGCCTACATCGCACATTTAGGTTGACAAATCGATGACAAATATTTTTGTGCAACTTTTCACAACTGAATATTTGGCATGGAAAATTTTGAGAGCCAATAAAGCATACCTTAAATCAAATTATGATTTAGTGGCCAATCTTACATGTAGATGGGAGAGATGAGTAATTTATTGGAGACTTATAAGTGACCTTAGATTATGTTTAATACTAAAAATAATAATATTGATGCAAATTTAGAGGTACATTTATTACCTTTTTATAGTCGTACAAGTCGATAATTTAGATGCAGATGTTAATGTTACCTAGATTATTTTTACTAATGAAAAATATGGGTAATTTAGATGCATATCTAGGTGTTACTTTTGTTATTTTCATGATGATAGAGATGGATAATTTGGATGCATATTAGGGGTTTTCTTTAGGTTATTACTAGCAAACATATCTATGCGTTGCAATGGGAACTTTGTCATGTAGTTAGATAACTCATGTAGTGCTGGATATCTATTTAGTAATCACTTTATGTGTTTCAATTCATCTAAAATCAAACTCTATATTGTGCCTTGACACATCCTATATCTTTACTCATATGTGTTTCAATTCATCTAAAATCAAAATCTGCCAGCTAGAGATGATGATCCCTGGCCCCGCGTGCTCCAATGGCAGAAAGGAATGTATAGGATCCCATCCCTGCATACATAAAGTTTGTTTCATCAAAAATACAGACTAAGACGAGCAATGTGTTGCGAGAGAAAATTATTAACTACCTGGCCCTGGCTAAATATACACTTGCTTTATTTCTGATCAGGCGCTGAAAAAACCAAGCGACATCAAAGTTTTCATCTCTAGGAATGCAGTCGACTCACTTGATATGGCTGATCTTGTCGTTCTCAGATGAGCTGCCTCTTAACAAGAACAATAATCTCCATGCTGTCTAGTGCAAGGTTCACTTTACCGGTAGCAAAAAAATACTGGAGGTCACCGATAAACGGGTTTATCGGATTTATCAGAAAATTTCTCGATAAAAAATAAAAACAAAATATACCTAATTTCTCTAGAAAATTACATAAGTTGTCTCTAAAGCATTTAACATTAAGAACTAGAAAATAATAGTATTGATATAAGAGAATATCACACTTTCATGTAGGTGGACTAGTGAAAATTGGAATCTCGGTGATAAATAAAATTTATCGGACCTCAGCGATAAACGGGATTATCGGGTTTATCGAAATTTTATCGCCGGCAAATTTTTGCCTGGTCTAGTGACGGGACTCCTTTTAGCACCTGCTCATTTGGGCAACCGATGATCCTGATTTTCTGTAACCTAGAGAGGTTGTTGATCCTTTTGAGCATGGGACAATCGATTGCATATGTCGAGTGCGGGGACACCTTGAAGCACCTGCAGATTTAGACAGCGGAGGATACTAATCTTGTGCGATCTGCTGAGCCCAGTGGTCCTCTTGGGCTTGGGGCAGAGGGACACGTCAAGCTCGACAACTGATGGGAAGTTCTGCACATATATATCAGGTTGGTAAGGTTCTCGTACAGGTTGAGAGCCCAAGCGACAGAGGTGTTCTGGTGCAAGGCCCATAAACCAACGGACGACAGGGTGGCTGTGCTCTGCTCTGCTTTGTTTCTGCTCTGTTATACTTCGTCCTTACTCTGTTAACTGAACTGCATGCTGTCTTGTGCTTCCAAAGAAGTATGAATGAACCATTATATTCCTCAGTCACAGCTTTGCAGACACAGTGAAGGCTCGTCCTGCCCATTTGCTCTGCCTCCCTCACAAAGCAGAGGGCCTTCATATATTGGTGCAGTGCAGGCGACAGAAGCAGAGGACACATATGGTGTTGCCACGAGATTAGAGGAGAAGAAAACTCCATAATCGCCATTACATTGAGGAGGCTGAGTAAGATCGACCAACAATAATGATTGGGATGCCTGATTTCATTCTCATCAATCTGGTCAGAATACAATGTTCTTACTGCATGTCTGCTTTCATCACCACACATTCGGTCCATTACAAGATCCACGACTTCAGGCCCATTTCTTGTGCAAATATATATAGGTCCATTACTTAAAAAGAATGTATGGAGTGCACAAATATACATGGTCAAGACTACAAGAGTGAACAAACCATGATTTAGTACTATGACGACAGTCTGCACGTGAACAGAGTATGTGTACTTCGTGCTCGAGACGAGCTTGTACCAAGCAGAACTCAGTCCCACTTGCCAGTGCAAGCTAACATCATGTGTCTGCCATAAGGATCCTGGATGCCTGCATACATTAGTTTTGGTTTTCGAATACACATTCTACACTGCTACCGGACTAAAGGTTTTCTTTTTTTTGTTTCTATTTTCAAGGTTTTCGAATACGCATTCTACGCGGTTAGAATATACGTTCAAACATTTTGTATAAACTACAGTACGAAGGACCTTTAGTCAAGAATGCAGCGTTACAATCCTATAGAACAGATCCTTTTCAAGTTCGTGCTGCATGGCTTGAGAGCTGAGCTTTTAAGTTAGCTTTCACTCTTCTGAGCAAGCGAGGTGGTACTAATAGGTGGGACTGGCCAGCAATTTCAGCATATTGCGTACTGGGCCGCTCCATTCTGGTATATGCTCTCTCCTATGTGTGGGCTTCAGGTCGAGCCGGCCCATCGAGGCTACATTAGCTTTACCTCTGTTGATGCCTCACCTGCTCGATCAACTGATTTGTAGTCCCGGTTGTTGATGCCTCACCTGCATCAAAAACCAAAACGCTGGAATTGCTAGCCACAGAGCAATTAACAGCTCAATCGGTTGATGATTTGTCTCGGTTGCTCTTAATATGTTGTTAGTCCCGGTTGTAGTCCCGGTTGCTCTTAGTCAATATGGTGGATTTGTCTCGGTTGCTCTTATTCAACCGGGACTAAATTTCCTTTCAACCGATTGTAGTACCGGTTGCTCTTAGTCTATTGATGCCTCTGTAGATGATTTGTACTTGACACTCCACAGAGCTCAATCGGTTGGAGACCTTTAGTCCCGGTTGGAGACAGCAACCGGGACTAAATGTCCCTTTCTAGTCCCGGACGGAGCCTCTAGCCGGGAGTAGACTTTTAGTCCCGGTTGGAGGGACCAACCGGGAGTAAAAGTTAACCTTTAGTCCCGGTTGGTAGCTCCAACCAGACCAACCGGGACTAAAGGTCCCCTGCAGCAAAAGCCTGCCGCAGTAGCCGTTGGGCAGGGACCTTTAGTCCTGGTTGGAGCTACCAACCGGTACTAAAGGTTTCTCTAGTCCCGGGCGCAAAAAATACCGGGACTAAAGCCAAATTTTGAAGTGGATAAGATCGTTTTTCTACTAGTGGTCTCGTCAAGCTCAAGCAAAAGTGCAAGGCTTAGGAGGAGTTTGTTAGTTAAGCCATGCACTTGCATGTTTTCTTTCCGCTATGCATGCGCACGAGCACCGAACTATATGGCTGCCGTGCGCATAGTAGGGGTGGCTAGATTAGCTCTCACAACCCTGGGATGACCGGTGAATCAGCGGCATCATGGGCACAGGGATGGACGTGCTCGCTGCGCGGTGTGCGGCTGACCACTGCGTGGTCCTGTTCTTTTGCATTCACAGAATAAAAGGCGAAGTAAGATCAGAAAACGTTGCGGTTCTTTTGGGCAGCACCAAAAGCTCTGTGTACTCGTGTTCATCGTGTTCCAAAAGCTCTGTGTGTGCGTGAGTTGTTCTCTGTTCTCCGACGTGTTCCAGTGTTCGCCGGCGGCCTTCTTCGCTGCGCCGGGCCTGACAGCCAATGGCCGCCGGCCACCATGGGAGGACGGCGGGCCACCACCTGCCATGGCCGTCCGAGGACGGGCCAGCAGGTCCAGACAGGTAGACACCGGATCTGGCCTGAGAGGTTGCGGATCGGGCTCATCACCGGCCATCCCGGTCACCATGGGAGCGAAGTGAAGGTTGAGGAAGAGGAGAGAGCGGGAGGAAGATGTTGCCGAAGCAGCCTTTTTGAGCGTGACCGCGGGCCGCCGCTGCCACTCGCCGGTGAGTAGCGGCCGCGGCCGGGGTCTGGCCTGCGCTGGGGGCCTTCGGCGGCGGTGCGGTGTGTCTCCCCTGAGCCGCCTCGGGAGACGACGCGTGACTGAGGTCTGTAAAGTGATGTGCTTGGAAGTATTAAACATACATATACATTGATAGGCAGGTCGTGTTCCATGCATGCATACATACATACATATAGGGTTAGGACAACGGACAAGGCAAAATAGAATCACAGCCATGGTATGGTGTTTCGGCTTCGACGTCGAGGAAGGTCGAGTAAGAATGAGTTGCCTGATTTCATGGTCATCGATCAGGATCTGCTCTGCTTTTTTATCCCCTGTTGTACCTCCCCCTTCCTCTGCTGACTGAATAGGGTAGCCTTGCATATATTGGTGCAGTGCAAGCGACAAAGCAGAGGATATGGTGTGACCACCGTGTTCGTGAGATTATGCGGTTTTCCTCTGCTTTTCCAATCAAGGTTCTACTACAAAAGATTATTACAGCCACTGAATGGAAAATCATACGTCAAAAGATTTGTATGGTAGTGTCGTGGCCCGACATCATGGATCTGAGATCAGCATACAATGTTGGTGCTGCATGTCTGCTTGCTGTTTGTTACTGTGCCACAAGAGATTTCATCACCACACATTCGGTTCATTGACACTGTTGTCACTGTTCCCGCCTGGCCTACTTCAATGACTCCCAGAGGCAGGCCACCAAGGACGCTGGGGTAATCGCTGGTCCAAATGTTATGCGCATCTATGAGCCGACTGCTGCTGGTATTGCTTATGGCCTTGACAAAAGAATGTTTTTATATTGGTCCTTGCATTGGAGGCGAAACTTTTTATATCTCTCCTCTCCGGAAAATTTTGGAGTAACTATGGGCACCCGCGATGAGTTTGGTACACGTGTCCATCCAAATGAAACTATTGCTTAAATTTAGGAGGAATAATGGGGGAAAAACTACGAGCCTCTTTGACAGGGCTCCTGCAGGGGCTTCAGCTCCGGCTCCTGCAGGAGCTGTGCCAAACGCTTATTTTGAAAAGGGCTCCGCATAGGGAGCCGGTCAAGAGCCGGAGCCATTTTTTGCCTGCGCAAAAGAAGCCTAAAAAACGAGCTTCGTGCAG
The DNA here is from genome assembly GCF_019320115.1 of Miscanthus floridulus. NCBI lineage: Eukaryota > Viridiplantae > Streptophyta > Magnoliopsida > Poales > Poaceae > Miscanthus > Miscanthus floridulus. The sequence goes on along the minus strand of NC_089594.1, from coordinate 78,739,342 downwards.
CTCCTTGTTGTGGGTTCACGTCGTCTAATGTGAAGGAGCCGTTTTGCCAAACGTTTTCTAGAACGGGTTCAGCTCCTCCAGAGGAGCCAGAACCGGAGCTATTTTTAGAGGAGCCAGAGCCCTGCCAAACAGACCCTACATCTATCTTATACACTGGATGCATGTGCATGGACGCGTGCCACATCCACGCTGGGTGCCCAAGGTTACTTCATGGGGACCGTCCCCACCCAATTTTTTTTTGTTCTCATCGAGGAACGTACCTTTGAGGTCTAGGCCACAGCTGGTGACACTCATCTTGCTGGTGAGGATTTTCTCAACTGCGGATGTAGGGGCGGAGCTGGAACAAATTTAAGGCAGGGAGTGCTTGCCTTGTGGGTGCATAGATTTTTACTATATGGATGCGTATAATATACTTGTTCTCAATCAATAGACTACATTAATTAACAAGGGAGGGATGGGAACATACATGTTCTATAGTAAAACCTGTCAATAGGTCGAAATCATGCACACAACACTAGTTCGTACTGTACGTGCGCAAGTCCTCACATCTCCATTAGTTGTACAACTCATATAGAAATACACACACACACGTGCGCAAGCAAGGATACAACTAGTGCTGCAGTCTCACCTCTTCAGCTCGTTATATCAACACTCTGCTAATTCATCATATAATATTAATATTATCTGACACCCCGCTGTGTCCCTGTGTGGCCGGGAAAAATAAAAAGTTTTGCTCCCTCCTCATCTGCACACGAAAGTTTGGCGTACATCTGTCGAAGCCAGCTGACATCCCTTTCCTTTCCTTTCCAGCACGCACCCCGGCCACGCCGGCTTCTTGGCTTCTCATGATTTGGCACTAGGTGGTCGATCGTGTCTTTGCAACTGTCCTCTGTATGACAGTGTAGAAAACTGAAATTAAATCTGCCAGCTAGAGATGATAATCCCTGGCCCCCTGCGCTCCAATGGCAGAAAGGAATGTACAGGATCCCATCCCTGCATACATAAAGTTGGTTGCATCAAAAATACATACTAAGACGAGCAATGTGTTGCGAGAGAAAATTATTAACTACCTGGCCCTGGCTAAATATACACTTGTTTTATTTCTAATCAGGCGCTGCAAAAACCAAGCGACATCAAAGTTTTCATCTCCTTGAATGCAGTCGACTCACTTGATATGGCTGATCTTGTCGTTCTCTGATGAGCCACCTCTTAACAAGAACAATAATCTCGATGCTGTCTAGGGACGGGACTCCTTTTAGCACCTGCTCATTTGGGCAACCGATGATCCTGATTTTCTGTAACCTAGAGAGGTTGTTGTTCCTTTTGAGCATGGGACAATCGATTGCATATGTCGAGTGCGGGGACACCTTGAAGCACCTGCAGATTTAGACAGCGGAGGATACTAATCTTGTGCGATCTGCTGAGGCCAGTGGTTCTCTTGTGCTTGGGGCAGAGGGACACGTCAAGCTCGACAACTGAAGGGAAGTTCTGCACATATATATCAGGTTGGTATAAGCTCCTCGTACAGGTTGAGAGCCCAAGCGACAGAGGTGTTCTGGTGCAAGGCCCAATAAACCAAGCGACGACAGGGTGGCTGTGCTCTGCTCTGCTTTGTTTCTGCTCTGTTATACTTCGTCCTTACTCTGTTGACTGAACTGCATGCTGTCCCGTGCTTCCAAAGAATTATGAATGAACCATTGTATTCCTCAGTCACAGCTCAAAGTGAAGGCTCGTCTATCTCCCTCAGAAAGCAGAGGGCCTTCATATATTGGTGCAGTACAGGCGACAGAAGCAGAGGACACATATGGTGTTGCCACGAGATCAGAGGAGAGGAAAACTCCATAATCGCCAGGACATCGAGGAGGCTGAACAAGATCGACCAACAATAATGATTGGGATGCCTGATTTCATGATCATCAATAGGGCCAGCATACAATGTTCGTGCTGCATGTTCTACTGCTTTCATCACCACACATTCGGCTCATTACAAGATCCACGGCTTCAGACCCATTACATGTGTAAATATATATAGGTCAATTACTTAGAAAGAATATATGGAGTGTACAAATATACATGGTCAAGACTACAAGAGTGAACAAACCATGATTTAGTACTATGACGACAGTCTGCACATGAACATAGAATGTGTACTGTGTGCTGGAGACGAGCTTCTACCAAGCAGATGTCACTCCCACTTGCCACTGCAAGCTAGCATCATGTGGCTCTGCCGTAAGGATCCTAGATCCCTGCATACATTAGTTTACACGGTCAGTGCATAATGACATTTGAAACTACGTACTAAGTGAGAGAAAAATTGTAGTTACAAATATAGAAGATGATAATAAACATACTTATACCAGACTTCAACAGGGAAAAGGTGAACGCAAGCACTGTGTTTTTCTTTTGTTCCAAGACTATTGATTGTTAACAATTGTAGATGTCCTCTCATCGGACGCGCAGGCTGTAGCAACACTTTGTCTAATCACCATATATTTTGATGCCCTGCTGTTCTATGTGTGGTCCAATGAAAGCTTTTCCTCACAAAGCAGAGGGCCTTCATATATTGGTGCAGTGCAGGCGACAGAAGCAGAGGACACATATGGTGTTGCCACGAGATTAGAGGAGAAGAAAACTCCATAATCGCCATTACATTGAGGAGGCTGAGTAAGATCGACCAACAATAATGATTGGGATGCCTGATTTCATTCTCATCAATCTGGTCAGAATACAATGTTCTTACTGCATGTCTGCTTTCATCACCACACATTCGGTCCATTACAAGATCCACGACTTCAGGCCCATTTCTTGTGCAAATATATATAGGTCCATTACTTAAAAAGAATGTATGGAGTGCACAAATATACATGGTCAAGACTACAAGAGTGAACAAACCATGATTTAGTACTATGACGACAGTCTGCACGTGACAGAGTATGTGTACTTCGTGCTCGAGACGAGCTTGTACCAAGCAGAACTCAGTCCCACTTGCCAGTGCAAGCTAACATCATGTGTCTGCCATAAGGATCCTGGATGCCTGCATACATTAGTTTACACGCTCAGTGCATAATGACATTTGAAACTACGTACTAAGTGAGAGAAAAATTGTAGTTACAAATATAGAAGATGATAATAAACATACTTATACCAGACTTCAACAGGGAAAAGGTGAACGCAAGCACTGTGTTTTTCTTTTGTTCCAAGACTATTGATTGTTAACAATTGTAGATGTCCTCTCATCGGACGCGCAGGCTGTAGCAACACTTTGTCTAATCACCATATATTTTGATGCCCTGCTGTTCTATGTGTGGTCCAATGAAAGCTTTTCCTGCAACGAATCAGAGTACAAGCAATAATTAATAAATATGAAAACTCACTTCCGGCCTAGTGAACGAATGCAATTTACCTGAACACACGCGCCATCTTCGATGCAGCTACACAGTTACCAGTCTTGGTCTGCATCTCAATCTTCGAGGCAGACAATGTTGTGCCTTCCAATGTGGCTGATCTTGTCCCATTCGGAGCTACCTGGAGATGAGGAGGATTCGTATAGCTTCTTGTTGCAATCCAACTTGAGATACCTTGGGTTTACAGCTTGCAGGTATTCTGGAAGCGTGTCCATGGTGGAGTCCTCCAGTACGAGGCGGTCGAGTGCTGGTACACCTTCTAGAACCTCTAGCTTTGTGCAGTGAACGATCCTAATCTTCTACAACATGGGGAGTCCGCTGATCCTCTTGAGCTTAGGGAAGTCAAACACGTCAAGTTCCACAACTGAAGTGAAGTTCTCCACATGTGTCAGGTTGGTGAGCTCGTACAGGTTTAGGTCTCTAAGTTCTCTAAGATTATGCCTCGTACATGTTATCTTTGAGCTTTTCAGTCTCGCCAGACACACCCAGCAACATGGCCACCTCTTCTGTGGCCATGTCCGCTATCAGCTTCGTCACGTAGGGTGCCATAGCATCCAGGATGGCGGCCATGGCTCCAGAGGACGTCCTACGTAAACAAGTAACCCAGCACAGATTAGTCTCACCGGAATAGCTGCAAGCTCATTTAATTGGCCTTTCGTTATATTAATTGTAATGAGCAGCCAATGTAATTAGGGGCCAGTGTGCACGCACCAGATTAATTAAATCACCTTAAGATTAGCTAACTCATATCTATACTGGATGCAAGGCTCATTTAAGGTGAATATATAATTAATGATTACCATGTGACTCGATCTAAAATGTTAACCTAAGGGGTTTGCAAGGTCTCATCCATGGCATGGAGTGTATATAAATGTTGACGCTGGAATACGTGCATACAGATTGGCTAGCTAGCGAAAGCAAACATATATATACACATGCAATTGAAACTGTAGAGAAGAAACGATGCAAGCAAGAGGCATTATTATGCCTCTTAAAAGAAGAAGATTTCTGTAGCAACGGGAGAGGACGGAGTAGCCACCTTAATTTGCAGGGGCGCGGGGCTTGGGCTGCTACCTGCTCTGCTTTTGCCGGTGACACAGGCAAGGTGACAAGTGCGTATGGTGTGGCCGTTATGTATAGCTTGCTGTAGGGAGGTGCACCTGAAAAACACAGAGCGAAAAATAAAAGAGACAAAGATAGATACAATGCTTGCAACACACTCTAAGGATCGAGTGACAAAGTAGAATTGGCATGGAAGCAGATATTCCTTCGTTGCTTTCGGAATGAGCAGTCCATTTTCCTACTACGTACTCCATGGCTTTTGGAATTCATTATGAGTTGTATTCATTCAATGCCCGGCATGCAGGTGGATGGAGCTCCAGAATGAATACTACTAGTAGGAAGGCGAGTTCCGTATTTCATACACGGCAAGTTATGCTCTCCTTAATGATTGGTAATTTGCAAAGTTCCTAATTAATTGAGTTGTTTTACATTGCAGGGTCCGTCCTCCCTTCCCCCATTCTTCACCCTTCCCTTCAGATGCTCGGTGTTTTTTCTCGTCTGAATAAAAAATTTGGTACGTGGCTGCTCCTGCTCTCATGTTATGTCTGCTGGGTATGTATAATATAATAATAATCTGCCATGCCAACACAACACATTGCTTTTGGATGACAGACACTGAAATAAATAAATAAAGATTTACCATGGAATGGATGCATATAATATACCTAGTGCTGCAGTCTCACCGGCCTCTCCAGCTGTTTATATCAGCACTCAGCTGGTCGATCGTGTCTTTGCATGTGTCAGAAAACTGAAATCTGCCTGCTAGAGATGATGGATGAGCCCCCGCTCCCACAGCAGAAAGGAATAGGATCCCATCCCTCTGTATAAATAAAGTTGGTTACATCAGAACTCATAGTAAGCCGTACTGCGCACGCAAGAGGATTTGATTCCATTGAGCTGTTGTTTCTGTTACGATTTCCTTCCTCTCACAGCAGAGGATGTGTATGTATGTATATTGGTGCAGGCTACAAAGCAGAGGATTAACATACAGTGCTTGCTGGGCTCAGAATAAATTATCTCCCCAAATATACGAACACAAGAATAAATATGAAACACGCTAGTGCCAAAGTCTGAACAAAATGACTATATCCAGTACTCTGCTTCACCATGTTATGACTCCAAGCGCCATCAGCCCATGGCAATCTGTTGTACAGAGTCCTCCGTGTCTCGCTAGAAGCGAAATTTGGCCAAAACAAGGGCAAGCAGATGGTACGAAATAGCCCAAACATATTGCAGCTGCTCTGCTCGGTTTCTGCACGAACATAGTACATGTGAACAGAGCAAAGAGTAAGTGGATCAGGTCAGCGTACAGTACATGTTGGTGCTTGCTGTTTGTTACTGTACCACAAGAGATTTCTTCACCACGCATTCGGTTCATTGACTTGTGCAAATATTGGTCCATTACTTCAAAACAAGAAACAATAATATATGCGGTCTACAAATATACATGGCCAAAAAAAATAAAAGAATACAAGAGTGCAGGCACATTTTCCTGCACCTTCGCCGCCGGTTCACCTTTCCCTGTTTGACGGTATGTCCACACTCTGCATGTGAACAGAATATGTGTAAAAGAGACGAGCTTCTACCAATCTGTTTGGCCCTCTTGGGCTTGGGGCAGAGGGACACGTCAAGCTCGACAACTGATGGGAAGTTCTGCACATATATATCAGGTTGGTATAAGCGCCTCGTACAGGTTGAGAGCCCAAGCGACAGACGTGTTCTGGTGCAAGGCCCATAAACCAAACGATGAGAGGATGGCTGTGCTCTGCTCTGCTTCATTTCTGCTCTGTTATACTTCGTCCTTACTCTGTTGACTGAACTGCATGCTGTCCCATGCTTCCAAAGAAGTATGAATGAACCATTATATTCCTCAGTCACAGCTTTGCAGACATAGTGAAGGCTCGTCTGTCTCCCTCACAAAGCAGAGGGCCTTCATATATTATTGGTGCAGTGCCGGCGACAGAAGCAGAGGACACATATGGTGTTGCCACCAGATTAGAGGAGAGGAAAACTCCATAATCGCCATTACATTGTGGAGGCTGAGTAAGATCGACCAACAATAATGATTGGGATGCCTGATTTCGTTATCATCAATCAGGTCAGAATACAATGTTCTTACTGCATGTCTGCTTTCATCACCACACATTCGGTCCATTACAAGATCCACGACTTCAGGCCCATTACTTGTGCAAATATATATAGGTCCATTACTTCAAAAAATATATATGGACTGTACAAATATACATGGTGAAGACTACAAGAGTGCAGGAGACGTTATCCGTAACCATGATTTGGCAGTATGTCAACAGTCTGCACGTGAACAGAGTATGTGTACTGTGTGCTGGAGACGGCTTGTACCAAGCAGATCTCAGTCCCACTTGCCAGTGCAAGCTAACATCATGTGTCTGCCACAAGGATCCTGGATGCCTGCATACAATAGTTACACGGTCAGTGAATAATGACACTTGAAAATACGTAATAATTTGAGAGAAAAAATATAATTACAAATATAAGAGATGATAATACACATACTTTGCCCAGACTTGAACAGGGAAAAGGTGAACACAAGCACTGTGTTTTTCTTTTGTTCCAAGACAATTGATTGTTAACAATTGTAGATGTCCTCTCGTCGGACGCGCAGGCTGTAGGAACACTTTGTTTAACCACCATATATTTTGATGCCCTGCTGTTCTATGTGTGGTCCAATGAAAGCTTTTCCTGCAACGAATCAGAGTACAAGCAATAATTAATAAATACGAAAACTCACTTCCGGCCTAGTGAAAGAATGCAATTTACCTGAACACACGTGCCATCTTCGAGCTTTGTGCAGCGAACGACACTAATCTTCTGCAACCCGGATAGGCCGTTGATCCTCTTCAGCTCAGGGCAGTCAAACACATCAAGATCCACAACTGGAAGACAGCTCAACTTGCAGTTTTCGATTTGGAGTTTCTCAAGACAAGGCATGGCTATGGCAGTTTCCACATCCATATGCTCCTCACCGTCATTCCATTTCCACTCCTCCCACTCACGTAGTCATTCCATTCCCACATCCATATGCTCCTCACGTAGTCATTCCATTCTCAAGACAAGGAAACGGTGCAGATGTACTAGCAGTGGAACCTCTAGCTGCCACGGAGGATGACGCTTGGAATTGGGGGCCAATACGCTTGATGGCTGGCGCATCCGTGATGTCCAGCACTTCCAAACTTGGGAGGCAGCATAGACCATCAGGGAGCTGAGTGCAGCAAGGCAGGTTCTCCAGTTTCAAATACCTTATGCTCTTAAACTCTGCCGATGCTGGAGCACACATCCAGTGTGGTAGCCGGCGACCAATGTATCCTCCTATCACACGTAGATTCTCTAGGCAGGTTGGAGGGCAGAGCTTTTCCAATACTTCCTCGGTCACACTCTGTTGTTGCTGCTGCTCTGCCTCAGCACCACCTGTCCCTATAGTATGTCCCCCAGAGTATGTCTACTTGCACTGTAGTTCAGCTCTAGATACCCAAGGTGGTGTTTGCTGCTAATCATGGTCTTTTCAGCCATCCGGCTGTCCTGCACCTTCTCTAGGCCATCTAGTGTAAGCTTCCTAAGCTGACAAAGAGGCGCTAATTCTTGCAAACTGCACCAGCTACAGCTTGCATCCATGTCCACATGTACTGGGAAGCCATAAATTGACCTCAGATTTGTTAACTCACCAAACCCCTTAGGAATGACACTAACATTTGATCCCTCGATGTTAAGAGATCTTAGATGCACAAGTCTTGTGATGCTGCCAGGAAGATAGCATAGCCTCTTACAGTGACCAAGTGAAATGTATAGTAGGAATTTCATCTTGTGGATGTCATCTGGGAGCCTAGATATATCAGTATCCTCTAAGTGAAGGTATCTCAAGTGCTTCAACATAGACAGAGAGGGAACTAGTGTATCAGAATTGGCAGACAGTATGTACAACACACGTAGACCGATGAAACTACCCACCGAATCACCAGGATGAAAGTTTACCCTAGAGTTTACAATTAATATTCTAAGTGACTCGTGCCTTTGCAAAACAGCCCATTCCACCACTGATACGGTTTGTCCTATAGATAGGTGACGTACAAGCATCCCACCACCACTGGTAGTAGCCTGCTCTTGGCCAACCATCACAACTGATTCTTCTCTTACCATATATTCAGCAAAGGATCGGACCACATCATGCATGGTGCACTTGTATCCAGTGAGAGAATATCCTTCCATAGGTTCTATAAGATTCCTCTTTATTAACTCTCAGTAATACTCAGTTGCTATCTCTTCCAACCCATACTCATGTGAACTGGTACCTCTTCTTTTATCTGGTGGTTGAATAAGTCCTTCGCTGATCCACATTTCAGTAACTACGGCATGTAAGATTGCTACACCTTTAGGGAACATCGAGCAATACAGAAAGGACTGCTTTAATTGGGGAGACAAATCCTCGTAGCTCAAGTACAGCCGGTTGTCTAGTTCTAGAGGCGGTCCAGTCAGTGACCATGCAGGCATGTTCAGAACAGCTTTCCACTCATGCTCACTTGGGTATCTTGTGCTCAAGAGTCCTCCAATCACTTTAATTGCAAGTGGTAAGCCATCACAATTTTCAAGAATTTCCATCCCGATAGTTTTCAGTTGGTCAATTGCAACTACCTGCCAATAAATTCATTTAAGGCTCTTTATTGTTTCTGACAATGATCGGGTTGTTTATGTACATTACCATGCAAACACGATAATGCTTCTTCTATGAAACAATGACACTTATGTTGGCCAACATATTGAAAGTGTGCCATATTTTATTTGAACTTACACATAAGCCTCCGCTCGCAATGGTCTGATTTCAATTGAAATCTGCATGAATGGGTGCAAATTCCGTAACACTAATAATATGGAGTTCATGCATTGCATGGAGCTCTAAATGTTCTCATTTGGGAATTGGGACTACAATGCAATGTTTTCTAGTGGTTATTTTTATCATCGTTCACATTGAGGTGTCCTTGCGTTTTAAGGGCAAGAGGTTTGAAGAAGTAGATTTGTTGTAGCATAAAGGCATGGCCAGGTACGGACATGGTTCACTTTATTAATAGAAAAAAATATAGGATGTCACCCATAAACGGGTTTCTCCGATTTATCGGAAAAATTTTTGTCAAAAGAAATTAAACAAACAATGGCTCAATTTCTCAAAAATATTGCATAAGTTATGTCTAAAACATTGAACATCAAGAACTAGCATATAAATATATAATAATATTAATTTTTGAGAATATCAAACATTCATGTGAGTGGACTAGTAAAAATGAAATTTCAGTGGTAAATACATTTTATCGGACCTCACCATAAGTGGGATTATCAGTTTCATCGAAATTTTATCACCAATAATTTTCCCTGGCTACGGGGCATTAGAGCATCTCCAAAAGTTCCAAAAAAAATGGTAATCAATTAGTTTTCCAAGTGGTAAAAAATATAGGTAGGATATTTGTTGGGTTTCTTCAACAGTTTCTAAAATCTGGCTTCCAAAATATAGAAGAGACTTTTGAATCAGGAATCCCAAACTATTTCTAAATCACTGTAGCTATTTTTATACTTTCATTCTCTCTTGTACATTTACATTAAGAAAACCTATCCTACTCTTTATTCTTGTCCACATCCTTCCACCTCCAGATTGGTCGATGATACGCACACCGTCCAAATCTGCTTAAGTGGGCAGCTCCACACGTGGAACGGGCCTGCATACGCGTAGACCTCACTTACACTTTTGTCCTCGCTTCGTGTAAAAGGGCTAACCCAGAGGTACTACGTTTGGAACAACAAAGATTATATGCTAACCCTCAGCCTCCTAAACTTAAAAAGTGGCACTAAACACACCAACCACAAACTCCACATGTGCCACATGGACCATCAACACAATTACTATAGGCTTCTAATGGCTGGGGTGTTACCACAATTTTTTCAATCTTGCCGAAAAAAATCAAAATTGGGAGTGCATTTTGGAAACTCCTCGAGATGCACTTAGCTTTAGGATGATAGTTGAAACTCGGGTATCTTTGTGTTTTGAAGGCAAGAGGTTTCAACAAGTTAGATTTGTTGCAACTTAAAAGGCATGCTAGCTACGGGTATTAGCTTTAGGATGACTATGATAGTCGAATCTTGGGTAGGTACTACTCCATCCGTTCTAAATTATAAGTTGTTTTGGCTTTTTTAGGTACATATATAACAAAGGCACGTAGATGCATAACAAAGCCATGTACATAAAAGATCCATGTAGGTGCCTAAGAAAGCCATCAAATATGTCCATTCAAATATACATTTTTAGTTGAATGGGTCATCAATAAACCGTGTGAAAGGTCATAAATGTGTCCATGGCCCCACCGGTCAGGTAACTTGTTCTACCTCCTTCTATCTCCCTTGAAAGACGTTGGCAAATATGCACTGCTACACAAATCATTTTAGAAGGCAGTGCACTTTTATTAACTGAGGCGGTCACAAAATTCAACCGCATCGTAAAATGTCTAGGGATTAACCGAGGCGGGCGTTTTTATTTACGGAGGCGGTAAAAAATGTCCGCCTCCAAAAATGGATTTACGGAGGCGGTCACTTTAAGACAACCGCCTCAAAAAATGAACCATTTACGAAGGTGGACGTCTTAAGACAACCACCTCCATAAATCCATTTTCGGAGGCTGTTATCTTATAAGGCACGCCTCCGAAATTCTGGCCCAGCACGCTACCATTCCCAGGCCCAATACTGAGTGTTGAGTATATAAGGTGAACAAAAACCCTAACCGGTACTAACACATTCCTAGGGGCCCCTCCCTCCCTCCGGCCTCTCTCTCGCACGCCTCCCTCCCTCCCTCTCTCCCAGCGCTCCCTCCCTCTTTCCCTCCGCCCCTCCCTCTCTCCCTCTCTCCCAGTGCTCCCTCTCCATGGTGGCGTGGGGCCGCAGGTCCGCGCCGTGAGGCATGGCACGGTGGCCGCGGTGGTGCGCACGGGGTCACGGGGCCACGCGGTGGAACATATGATTTGCAAAAGCAGGTGATGCAACTGCCTCTGGCTGGGCGCCAGTGGAAATATTGATTTACCTCTTTCTCCAACACGTCTTATGAGCATTATTGTGGAGACATTAAAACAAGTATCTAATTAAGTACTCCATACAATGCAACAAGTTGGCAGCTTTATTATTTAGGTGAAACTATCATAGGTTTAACTAAATTATAGAGAAAATTGTCCACATTTATGAATCAAAATATATATACTGCAAATTCATTTCTCTAAGTTAAATCTAATGATAATAAAATTGAATCCATAAATACTGATACTTTTTTTTATACTAAATAAGGTCAAATTTGAGATTGGTAGACTTCACAGAGAACTAGGCGTGTAGTCAGTTTCTGGAGGGAGAGAGTAATTAATAGCTCATCTGACCCTAGTGTCATTTGGTTAATAAATTTGATTATGTCTGCAAGATCATAGTTTTGCTGGTCTCCTTTGCTACTCTCATAAGCTAGCTATTAGTAAACAATGCTAGGAACTAGATCATAGAATGCTTAGATTGTACTATAAGATTGACTTCATAGGCTTTCTATGAGTATAGCAGGTGTTCAAGTTGTATAGAGTATGGATAGACTAACCTGATCAGGCTCGAGCTGTTTCTTGAGCAAGGACCAGGCATCATCACTGCCTAGAGGCCTAACATGGTGTTGGTGCAGCGCGGCTTGCATCTGCTGGGGTAGGTGTGCAGATCATGTGGTGACAAGGACCCTGCTTCTAGGTTGTTTCTTGCTAGCATTTCTGACTGGGACACTAAGCATGTCGTTCCACACTTTCTGGCTCCACACGTCATCCATCACCAGCAGAAACCTTCCATTGGACAGGGTGTGGAATAGGGTCTCCGTTAGAGTGTTTTGTCTTTCTCAGCACCATGGTCGCCTCCAGCATGCTTGATTGCTGTCCTTAGTAGCTCAACCTCGTCAAAGTGTTGAGTGATGCTTAGCCATATCGTCTTGGTCCTGAAGTGCTTTTGGATGCTTGTATCATTGAAGATCTTCTGAGCAAGAGTAGTCTTTCCCATGCCACCAACACCAATTACAGACATGACTTTGATGTTGTGATTATCATCACTTGAGGTTAGCAAGTCAATGAGCTCCCTTGTATCCCTCTCTATCTGTTCCCCAACTATGGCTGACTCGTCGACATGTGAACTTGTCCTATAGCTGGATAACTCAGCAGCAGTTAGGTTCCTTGGCTCCAGGTTGGAACCGAGGCCAATATTGAACTTGTACTTGTCTGCCTCCTTGTGGATGCCTTCTAGCCGCTGGTTGAGCTCCTTGATGCGGCTGCCTATCTTGTGTGCGAATATGGGATTCCGCAAGCAGAAGAGCAATGGCTGGAAGCAGTCAGGCAACTTATGCTCCACAGTGCCACCATTTCAAATTCGGTTCAGTATAATATGAGGAGAAAAAATATCTATAGTTGACACGTACCAATGGGGTGGAGTGGTAGAGGAGGTTACGCGTAAGGGCGAGGTCAGGGGTTCGAACCCCCGTAGCCGCGTAGCGCGCGATTTTCGCATCACTGCCGGATTTGTGAGAACCGGCAGTGATGTACCTTCACTACCGGTTATGAGCTCGAAAATGAGAAAATGATTGGGGCTGGGCTAAAACCGGCAGTGAAGCACCACATCACTACCGGTTTGTGGCTTGAACCGGCAGTGTTTTGGCAGCCACTCATCACTGCCGGTTCAAGCCACAAACCGGTAGTGATTGGGCTCTATCACTGTTGGTTCTAGCCAAGAACCGAAGGTGATAAGCCTACAGCACAAAAAGGTTGCAGTCGTCCTCTTCTTCCTCCTCTCTTCCATCCCAAGAACAGAGGCGCGCATTTGGGACCTTCCCTCCATTGTTGCGGCTGCTCTTCACCATGAAGCTAGCGCTTGGATTTTGAAGAATGGCTTGATCTTTTTGCTTTAAGGTTAGTAACAAACATCCACTCCTTTGATTTTGTTGCTTAATTAGCTTCGTTTTGATGGCTACATTGCTTGATTCTCATTCTAGTTCTTTCTCCATTCTAGAGAGCACTTTTCCAATTGGACCTTTGTGCAAGGCTCAAATTGTGGTGAATCCATCATCTAAACAGTTGGTGTCTATCAACACATTTAAATTTGGTCAAGATCATCATTGTTAGTATGTGATGCTATAATTAGTTCATAGAAGTAGAGTAGTATAGTTGTTCTTTAATATTGTTGAATAATTGTTTTTTACTACTATTTTCAATTTACAGGGCCTGGGCTACCAATTTCAATTTTCCAATAATTAGTGTACAATAATGTTTTCCAAAAATGATACTTTCGAGCTACAATTGTTGTTCATGAAGCTCGATTTCTTATTAATTCTTTGTAATTATTGTCTCAGTATTTTTTGTGTGCAGAGATGGATCGAGAGTGGATGCATCTGTCCCAAACGGACAAGCGGTACATGCATGGCGTCAACCAGTTTATCACTGATGCCAAAGCCCATGCTGGGAATGGGAACCTTGTCTTCTGCCCATGCAAAGATTGTAAGAATCAAAGGAACTTTCGTCAGATTGAGTCTATACGATCGCACTTGATTACCAGGGGGTTCATGCCAAACTATACGATATGGACTATGCATGGCGAGGTTGGTGTGAATGTTCTATAGGAAAACGATGATGACGTGGACATGCCTGACGTAGCCATCCACGATGGTGACGAGGAACCCGGTGTCAACACGAAACTTATGGCCACAGTTAATAATGTGTTTAGAAACACGCTAGCTGATGACACCGAGGATAACGATGTCATTTCTCAGCTGCTACGTAATGTAGAGACCGGATGTCTTAGTGAAAGACAGCTGAGAAAGCTAGAGAAAATGAGACAAGATGGCAAAACACCATTGTATAGGGATTGTCCAATGAGCAAACTAGAAGCCGACATCATGCTATTAGAGTTCAAATCGACAAACAGATTGAGCGATAAAGGCTTCGATCAGTTGTTAGGTATAATAAGGAAAATGCTCCTAGAAAAAAAAACAAGTTGCCAGAAAAGGCATACTTGGCCAAGTAAATGATCTGCCCCATTGGCCTCGAGGTTGAAAAAATCCACGCGTGTTCCAATGATTGCATATTGTACCATGGAGAAAAATACAAAAACTTGGACAAGTGCCCCAAGTGTGAAGCTCCACGGTACAAGGAAGGGCCGTCGGATGAGGGTACCAAGACCAGAGGAGGTCCCATAAAGGTCGTTTGGTATTTCCCTATAGCTCCCCAGGTGCATAGGTTGTTTGCATGTGCAAAGTCAGCCAAGCTGTTGCGCTGGCATAGCGAAGAGCGTAAGAAAGATACAATGATGAGGCACCCCGCCGATGGGCATGACTAGAGGACTACCAATACTATGTTCTATAAGGACATCGGTGGAGAGGTAAGGCACCTTTGGTTTGCTTTGAGCACAGATGGGATGAATCCTTTCGACCAGGATAGAAGCAATCATAGCACCTGGGCAGTGATGCTCTGTGTATACAACCTTCCACCTTGGGTCTGTATGAAGCGATCGTACAGCCATATGCCACTAATGATCCAAGGGCCAAGACAACCTGGGAATAACATCGATGTGTTTCTGGAACCAGTGATCGATGAACTAGTGGAGATGTTTAAAAAGGGTGTGTCGGATGTTTGGGACGAGTACAAAAAGGAACATGTCACGATCAAGGGAGTACTTATCGCTACAATCACCGACCTTCTAGGTCGAGGTTCATTGTCCGGAGAGAAGACAAAAGGCTATACTGGAAGTGTCGAGTGCTTGGACGACATCGATGCGGTAAATCTACCAAATAAATCAAAGTTAGTTTATATGGGACATCGTAGGTTCCTACCTAAGGATCACCCTTACTGCAGGAACAGAAAATATTTCAATGGTACTATTGAGAAATGCTTAGCTCCAAAATATCGAGACGGGCCTGCAATACTTCGAGAACTCAACAAACTGGAGGTTGTCCTTGGGAAGGGGGACAATGCAATAGCAGTGCCTGATGGGAACGTTTGGAAGGAAAAATCTATATTCTGGAAACTACCTTACTAGCCATTTCTAAGTGTACGCCATTGTCTTGATCCCATGCACATCACTAAAAATGTGTGCACTAACACTCTTAACACCTTGATGGACACCGTGGGGACATCGAAGGATTCACTTGCCACACGCCTGGACATGCAACACTTGGGAATCAGGAAGGAGCTGCATCCCATGGAGCTAGAGAATGGCCAGTTCAAACTTCCGGTTGTGTCATGGACATTCAAGAAGGAAGAAAAACGTGCGCTTATTTCTTTCTTCAATGAACTCAAAGTCCCGACGGGCTACTGTGCGAACCTGAAGAGGCTTGTGAACATGAGGTAACTCAAGTTCAACTATGGCCCTATGAAGGCCCATGACTGTCATATCATTATGACTCAGCTGCTCCTTGTTGCCCTGCGTGGTGTCCTCCCCCCAAAGGTCCGCGCCCCAATCATAAAGCTTTGCTCATTCTTTAACGCGATCTCAAAAAAGGTCATTGATGTGTCCACGCTAGAGCAGCTGCAACAGAACATAGCCGAAACTCTCATTAGGCTTGAGATGCATTTCCCGCCGACTTACTTTGATATCTCATTGCATCTGCTCATTCATCTTGTTGACCAAATTAGAGCCCTTGGCCCAATGTACCTGCATTAGATGTTCCCTTTCGAAAGATTGATGAAAGTTTTTAGAAGGTATGTTAGGAACAGATTTAGACCAGAAGGGGGCATGGTTGAAGGATGGTCAACGGAGGAGGCCATTGAGTTCTGCACATATTATCTGGACATCAAAAGCGTCGGAGTTTTAGAATCTCATCATGAGGGAAGACTACGTGGCAAAAGAACAATTGGGGATAAATCTGTTACAGTAGATGACCCTATTTCTTTCAGACAGGCATAGTTCGTTGTTCTCCAGCAAGCCAAGGGTGTGATACCATACATTGACGAGCACAGGCAATCGCTGCAAACTCTATATCCCAGCAGGTCATAGGCTTGGCTGGATAAAAAACGTAAGGAGGAATTTGTCAACTGGTTGCGACGTCGCTCGCTTAGAATAAAGTTGGGTAATCAACTGGATGCCTTAGCCAAGGGACCTTCGAGTACATATCTTAAGTACCAAGGGTATGAGATCAATGGATTCACATTTTACATAAAAAAGCAAGATGGAAAGAGCACATACCAAAATTGTGGTGTTCGTTTTGATGCTCACGACGAAAATGGCAACGTGTAGGCGACATACTATGGTTTCATAGAGGAGATATGGGAGCTAGCCTATGGTCCATTGAAGGCAGCTCTTTTTTGCTGCCAATGGGTCCAGCTCGAGGAAATCAACACTAATAGCGAAGGGTTCACTACCGTTGATCTCACCAAGACCACATACAGAGACAAGCCCTTCGTCCTTACAAGAGATGTTATGCAAGTCTTCTATGCAAGGGACAACATGACAAAAGGAAGGCTAAAAGTAGTCCTAGAAGGGAAAAGGAAGACTGTTGGTGTCGATGGAGTGATGGACGATGAAGACTATAGGGGCTATCAGGAAATGCCTCCATTCGGGGCGAACGTACCCCTACCTATCATTCAAGAGGGTGACGAACCTGCTTACGTACGGCTTGATCACAATGAGGCCCTCATTGTTGAAGCACCTAAAGATAGTTAGATTATTGTTAACTATGTAATCATTATGATATAACCGTGAAGGATGTTTGATCCTGATGAAACTCTCATCTCCTCTCTCCTCCTCGTTAATACTCTGCCAACTCAGCAAATATGCCAACGTATCATTTCTAAACTTTACCCTCTAAATTTAAACACCAGCTAAATATAAATATAAATATATATGTCTAGACTTCCAATAGAAGGACATTGGGGCGGCCATTCTCTTTCGAGCTACTACTAGTAGTGAGGGATCCACAGCTCCTCGGCGCCACTGGATCCCTCACTACTAGTAGTAGCTCAGAAGAGAATGGCCGCCCTAATGTCCTTCTTTTGGAAGTCTAGACATATATATTATAAAATTGAAACAAAAAAATTGGGCCGCCTAGGACTCAAACACGGGTCTCGGGGGCTAAGCTGCGGAGTCTTAGCCATTGAGGTTGTCAGAGGAATACAAAAAGAAGGGAAAAGTTATACTACTTAACCCTAACTGGTACAGCCACATCACTGCCGGTTTTAGGAATGGCCCGGCAGTGATGGTTCCTCATCACTGTCGGTTTAGAATTACAACCGGCAGTGATGAGCAATTTCCCAAAGTCATTTAATAATTTATAAAATTGAAACAAAAACTTTGGGCCGCCTGGGACTCAAACACGGGTCTCGGAGTCTTAACCGTTGAGCAAGTCGGTGGTATTCGAAAGAAATGGAAAAGTTATCCTACTTAACCCCTTACTGCTACTCCCACATCACTGCTAGTTTGAGGATTCACCCGGTAGTGATAATTCCTCATCACTGTCGGTTTAGAGTTAAAAACCGACAGTGATAGCTCCATTCACTGTCGGTTTTTAAACTAAAACCGATAGTGATGTGTAGATGCTCCTCACATGCCAACAGTGCTCCCACTGACCACAACAGTTGGAACACTACTCCCACCTACCCCGACAACTTTAGTTCAGAAATAAAAATGTACCACGACTGCTAGCCCCTATAAAATGGCCCTTGGCCAGGAGCTAGGCTCTCCATGCGTGTTGGTTTCAGCCAGGCCTTATCAGCCATGATACAATGTTTTTCTCTCACAACAAACCACAGATATCGTTATGCCTCGTAGTCCACCAAAATGTTGCACACAAGAGGTACTAGAAGAATGCTACTGAAGATAGAGCAACACTGAAGATTGGAGATGCCATGAGGTTCACAGAGCCATCTGTTGTGGTGCACATCTGGAAAAAGGTCATGTACAGACAAGGCAGATTCATCGATGCCACCTTATCATCTCCAACCGGTATAGCTCGTAGACCACCTCGGTGCTACTGTTTGCCCCTAGTTGGTGCTAGAAGAATGCTACTGAGGTGGTTATATTATAATATGTTGATACACATTGATTGTAACATTGACCTGTACGCAAATAGGTCTTTGTTATCGTATATGGAATTTTAGTATAAGGTCTTTGTTATCGTATATGTAATTTATTTCTAATATTTTTGTTATTTTTGATGTATTTCATTACTATCTAAATAAATATATCGTTATTGTTAAAACTTTCCCACTGTACTATCTAAATAAATATATCCTTTACATATATGCACCTTCACTGTCGGTTCTACTTAAAAACCGGCAGTGATGTCCATGCCCCCCTATATAAAATAAACTGCCAGCCACATACATCGATCCCACCCACCCATGAACTCTCATAGTCTCATTTCTCACGTTTCACTCTCACTTCTCAAGAAATCCACTCTCTCTACGTAATTTGGTCATGGCTCCTGCATTTTTCAATGGTATAGATATGTTGTCTTCTCCAATATTCTATATATATTCATTTGATCTATATTTATATTCATGTTTCTTTGCATTCTACATTTATATATATTCTTATTCCTTGCATTCGATCTATATTTAATTATGTTGCCACATTTTACTTGGAAGAATTTTTTGTGCATATATTTTATGTTCATATTTTTTTGGCATTTTATCGATTAGGTGGTATGAACAACGGACCTCCCCCACCACAAGAACCAGGTTTCCACCCTAGCAATGAGCCATTCGCTCCTAAAGTGGCCATTCCACGGTTCCCTATTCCAGCTATTGTATGAAATTTTTTCAACATCTTTTGTTTTTTATGCTAACAAATAAGTGTAATTAGTTTAATATCATTGTTGCAAACATATATGTCGCAGACTATATCTCTAATAGATTGGCTGCGAACAGCACTTAGCTAGTTCTTTATCTCGAACATCGTCGAGAACACGGCATCTAATGCAAGTGGTCGGCTATGGACATGTGAACTCAGTTTTTCCATCCCTTTGAGGGGTGCAAATCATCGAAACCATATCCACGAGATGGGAAGACAGAGCCCGGATGTGATAAGCGCCCAATCCAGTGCCGTGCACATCTGTTTAGAGGCACTTCGACGTGTTTGCTATGATGTGCCTGATTTCTTGCACTTTAAGGCACTTGCTTTGAATGCTGGTGATATCCCCGTCCCACAAGCAAGCGAATGGTTTGCGAGCTACAACTGTGCGGATGTGGTAAAATGGTCACTTATACTTGAGTCATGATTATTTGTTGTTTATTATTATAATAACATTCTCTAATGTTTTCTTTTTCTCCACATGCAGATTGCGCTCCAGGACCTTACCTATGCTGCATGTGGCTTGTGGGCCGTTCTAGACCAAGCTACGGAGCAACTTGGGTACAATTGGGAGTTTTGCAATGGTAACCTCGGCCAGCTCACTGTGGAAGGACGCCAGTACTGCATAAGGATTACTAATAGGGGCAGTGGTCGTTCAGTAGGTTACATCTATGGCTGACCATTCTTTCGGTATTGTGAGGCACGAGAGAGTGCACTCATACGAGCATTGGACTTCATCGATACAAGCCGATACATAATCCGTGACATCAATTACTATATATGGCTACAGAGGCATGTTAGTGTGCGTGGCCCGATTGAACCCGACAGTGATTCCGATAGTAATTAATGTTTATTTTGTTGTTTTCAAGGTTGTAGTTTAATTGAGTTCTAATTTTAATTTGTACGGCTTTGTGTGTTTAATTATTGTCATGCATATAATTCGTGTAACATTTGTTGGACAACTAGAAATATACATTCCGGTGTCGTATTCTTCTCAAACTTTTTCTTAGACTTCCACGTGCCACGTGTAAAGGAAACACCTAGTTTAAGATTTTCTAGAGATGGTTTGCTACTTTCTGAGGTTTAATTGAATTTTCGCGCGACGGCACCGATTAATTATAGGTTGAACTGAGTCTACCCATAAAAAGATCCAGAATGGTACCAAACTTTTACACAGGCTCTAATGTGCCCTAGGGATAAGAATTTTATAGAGGTGGATGACAAAATCTATTGGGTCCAAGATGAAATTTACCCTCTTTTGTCTCATTCGGCATAGAGAAAAATATAATAAATAAAAAAACTGATAAAAAAACCTTAGATCCTATGTGGGGTCTTAATTTGGGTGTACATGCTTGCCAAAAAAATTTAAGCTATTTTGATATAGGCGGAGTATACATGCTTCACAGAGGTACATGTGCCTTTTCATCGAACCATGACTATACACATAGGTTATCAAGGTTTCTATGGTTCATAGGCATTCTGGTATCGTATTCATCTCAAACTTTTTCTTAGGCTTGCACGTGCCACGTGTGAAGAAAACACCAAGTTTAGGATTTTCCGAAGATGGTTTGCCATTTTTTGATGTTTAATTGAATTTCCGCGCGACGACATTGATTAATTATAGGTTGAACTGAGTCTACCCACCAAAAGATCTAGAATAGTGTCAAACTTTTACACAGTCTCTAATGTGTCCTAGGGATAAGAATTTTGTGGAGGTGGATGAAAAAATCTATTGGGTCCAAGATAAAATTCACCCTCTTTTGTCTCATTCAGCACACAGAAAAATTTAATAAATAAAAAACTGATAAAAAAACCTAAGATCCTGTGTGGGGTCTTAATTTGGGTGTACATGCTTGCCAAAAAATTTCAAGCCATTTCGACATAGGCGGAGTATACATGCTTTACAGAGGTATATGTGCCCTTTCATCGAACCATGATTATACACATAAGTTATTAAGTTTTCTGTGGTTCATACGCATTCCGGTGTCGTATTGATCTCAAACTTTTTCTTAGGCTTGCACGTGCCACGTGTGAAGGAAACACCTAGTTTGGGATTTTTCGAAGATGATTTGCTACTTTCTGAGGTTTAATTGAATTTCCGCGCGACGGCACCGATTAATTATAGGTTGAACTGAGTCTACCCACGAAAAGATTCGGAACGGTGCTAAACTTTTACACAGGCTCTAATGTGCCCTAGGGATAAGAATTTTGTGAAGGTGGATGAAAAAATCTATTGGGTCCAAGATGAAATTCACCCTCTTTTGTCTCATTCAACACACAGAAAAAATATAATAAATAAAAAATTAATCAGAAAAACCTAAGATCCTGTGTGGGGTCTTAATTTGGGTGTACAAGCTTGCCAAAAAAATTTCAAGCCATTTCGACATAGGAATACATATGCTTCTATTTATTCAATATATAAAAGAATTTTTTTAATATATATAAACATCACTATTGGTTTTAAAAAACGGCATTGATGAGAATAAACCGACAGTGATACTAGTTATCATTGTCGGTTTATTTTGAAAACCGGTAGTGATATATAAAAAATAAAAAAAATTGTGCCAGCCCTCAGGTTCGAGCGCGGGTCTCGGGCTACAGAGTTCAGAGACTTAACCGCTGCGCTAGTATAGGATGTGTGCCAAGGGTTATTTACTTTTTTCTTTTGACCTTTAGGCCGCTTAAAAATTATAAAATAGAACAAAAAAATTTTGGGCCACCTGGGACTCGAACACGGGTCTCGAGGGCTAAGTTGAGGAGTTTTAACCATTGCGCCAGTAGAAGTTCAAAAAAATGAAAAGTTATCCTACTTAACACCTAACTTAAAACCTAACTGCTACACCACATCACTGCCGGTTTGGAGAATAACCCGGCTGTGATGTACACCATCACTATCGGTTTACAATTAGAACTGGTAGTGATGAGCTAATCTCGAAATAAATTAATAATTTATAAAATAGAACAAAAAAAACTTGGGCCGCTTGGGACTCGAACACGGGGCTCGGAGGCTAAGTTTAGGGGTCTTAACCGTTGCGCCAGTAGGAGGAGATCGAAAGAAAACTAAAAGTTATCCTACATAACATCTAACTGCTACACCACATCACTACCGGTTTGGGGAATGACCCGACAGTGATGTGCCCCATCACTGTCTGTTTACAAGCATAACCGACAGTGATGAGCTACTGGTATAAAAGAAAAGAGGCACGGGTTGAAATTATCCAAATTCGCTTCAACCCTGCGCCAGCCCTTCCCCCCGCGTCGCCGGAGCACCACCCCGCGCTGGAGCACCGTCCCACGCCATCCATGGGCCCATGCCGGAGCACCACGCCGTCCGCGCCAAGCTGGAGCACCACACCATCTGTCCCACCGTCGAGGCCTTCAGGAGCGCGCGAACAACTGCTTTCCCACCCCCACGGTGAGTGCGTGGCTCACTGCCCGCTACGTGTTTCATGAAATGTCCCACAGCTACTTACTTGAATTAGTAGAGGCTATTCATTTACCAAGTAATGCAACTTATTGTTTGATATGATAATTTACTTGCCATAATTTATGTTACTGCTTCTTTATTGCAATGCTAGCATACAGTTTGATCATGAATGTCTAGTCTGTAGTGCCACCAATGCTAAATGTTTTTGGATGTGAGGATGGAGTATATATATTTTAGACCTATAGAACTAATATATGTACATCTGGTTAAATAATATCTACTATACTCCAATTTTTAAAATGCAACAGCCCCCCACAATTTGACATTAGCTATAATTTGACATGGAACCACCCTCTTAGTGTAGTCATCATTGATAGAATCCCAAAATCATGAACAAAACATGCCCCATTTAGCATAATATGTGATCCAGGCGACCATGATGAAGATCCCACTAGCCTAAAAGGAAAGAAAACAGATAAGTCAGTTATTTAGCAAATAAACTGTAGAATTTTCCATTAATAGTAGATGCATTGCATTACCTATCAGAGATCATACTTACGCCCTTTTCCTTCCATTGTCATGAAACGTCGAACCACGGCCTCATTGGTCACTTTCTTCATTTCTTCTTTCTCTAGATAGCAAATAAGTCTATGACTCAAGTGCTGATCACCCATGCGATTAGACAAAGTTGTTTTGACAAACTTCATTCCCGAAAAGCATCTCTCAACTGTTGCAGTAGCGACAGGCAATACTAGCAAAGCAATGCACATAATAAGCTATTTTACTTTCTCTCATGATCAATGATTACAAAGTGAGTATTTTATGTGCATTATGTGATTTAGTAAAATAGACTTTGCAGCCCTGCAAAATTTTCATTTGAAATGTAACCTGGATTGCTTAGAGGATGAGTAACATTAAATAGATTTAGTTTGGCCATAAAACTTGAATAATAACTCTTGTTCAGTGAGTTACCATCACCACTTACCACATGCCTAATTTACTTAAACGTATAGGCAACCATGGCATGGTATGTAGTGCATGTTGGTCACATGCCTGGGATTTAACGAACCTGGGAAGATTGCTACTATAGTCATCCGGCCTACCTTGCAAACCATGGGCAATCTGCCTACTATGGTCCAATGAATGCAAATCATGGCCATCCGCTGGTACTGGAGATTGAAGAGAAGCCACCTGCCGGAGATGTGAAGATTAGGAGAATTGCTCCTTGGTCTTGGAAAGATGTCATGCTTTTATTTATGTCTATGGTCATTGCTTTTCTTATTTGGAAGTTGATATAGGCTTAGTTTCGTAGAAT
The DNA here is from genome assembly GCF_019320115.1 of Miscanthus floridulus. Lineage (NCBI taxonomy): Eukaryota > Viridiplantae > Streptophyta > Magnoliopsida > Poales > Poaceae > Miscanthus > Miscanthus floridulus. The sequence goes on along the minus strand of NC_089594.1, from coordinate 78,715,287 downwards.
AGTAGGTGGACTTTGTTGTATGTGGTCAATCAAACAATGAATTTGTTCTAGGTGAACATATGCTATTATTTGACTTTGTTGTATGTGGACTTATTATTAAACTTTGCATTAAACATAATATATATATATATGAACATATATATATATATATGAACATATGCTATTAGTAGTTGCCCGTAACCAAAACTAACCATGATCGTGTCACAGCCATGACTCATCGTCGCCTGTTACCCCGTCACCGAAGAACAGATCGGCAACAAGAAGCGGCTGATATCGCTGGGACGGGAGAGCCGCATGATCCGACCAATAGTGACGGTGTCAATCAGGATGGTGAGAACGAGCAGCCATGGACCCTGTCCGGCCTGCTCGGTCTTGGTCAAAATGACCAAGATGGCCAGGTAACTTTGGTATCATGTGACTATGTAGCCACACACGCTAATCAATTGAGAGGGTCATAGTTTACTTGGTGTCTCTAGCAGGAGCCTCCGCCGGCTGAGGAGCCAGAGGGTTCGGGTAGCAGGAAGGCCAGATCCAAGTGAGGCGTGTCAATGATTCCTGTTGGTAGGAATGCACACTGGCATATTACTGAGTTCGATGAATTCGGGGATCCACTCTCACCACCTATAGCTTTGACCAAATACAAGACTGTCCTCGGGTTACTTGTTAGGGACTTCATCTCGATTAGGTACAGGAAGTGGATTGGAAAAGATGATTACCCGTGGAGGGTTCCTGAAAGTGAGAAGGATTACATATGGGATGTTAAGATCCCAGAGTATTTCACTTTTCGAACCGAGTATGACAGGGAGTTAGTTAAGAAAAAAGCAAAAGAAATCATAGGAACATGCTTCAAGAATTTCAAGGGGACATTGTATAAGAATTTTGTCCTCCAAAATAAAGAGTCAGATTTCGATGTTGGACAGTTGAGCAAGCAGAAGGACTTCTAGCAGGATTTCAAGGAATACAGGTTATCCGAGTACTTAGCACTGAGCAGGAAGAATAAGAAGAATTCACAGAAAGCGATGAATCCTCATCATCTCGGCTCTCGTGGCTATGCCAAAAAGATGCCAGAATTTGAAGCAGAACTTCAAAAGATGGATCGCCTTACTGAGGAAGGCGTTCAGGTTGAGACCGTCGATTGGGAGCCCAGATCGGTATTATACTGTATGGGGAGGAATGTACGGCACGCCGAGGATAGGAGCTTTAGCTCCACAAATCAACCCATGAGCGAACTCATCCAGAGGATCTACCAAGTAACTGAGGAGGTGAGGCAAGGGACTCGCACTTCTGATAGGGAGAAAGACGTGCTCACCCAAGCACTCGGAACCAAGGAGCACCCTGGTCACACTAGAGGAACCGGTGTTGTTCCTTGAAAACTAGCATTCCCCCAAGAATCTAACACTTACCGGAGTCGCTCGAGGGGTAAAGCGAAACATGAGGCAGAGTATTTGAGGCGACTAAAAGAGATGGAAGACAGAATAGAAGCACGGATTGAGGCGACTGTTGAAGCGCGAGTCGAGCAAACTTTGCTGTCCAAGGGGTCAGGAGTACCACAAAACCCTACTCCTACTGCCTTTAGCCCATAGTTTAGGGATCGCAGCAGTTGCGGATTGACCCCGCTCGATGAAGAAGAGGCGAATGTGCCTCATCCAGTGGATGGCATCACTGAACCCGTCAATGTCAAGTTGTACATCCATCAGGAATGGACAAAGGATAAGGTGGCGCTCGGCCAGGTCTGGCCTACGGGAGATGGGACAATTAATGGCCGCCCAATTCCACAGGGGTACACTCGTGTCACCATTGACAGAATACTTGATAAGAAGTATAACAAGATACCCAATGAGTACCCCGTAGCGAAAGACAGGCCAAAACTTGATCAAAACAAGGGCTCTCAAGTGGCCTGGCGCAAGTGCTTCATTAAGCTTGACCATCAATTGTCCTCTGATGATGAGGATGACTGTGAGTCTTCGCCCACCCGCGATGATCACTCACCATCTCTCAACACAGATCACTCCCCTCCTCATCCGGAGCCATCACCCCCGAGAAGACAGAGGTCTCCTTCTATTCCTCCTCGTCCGACTCTATCTTCATCAGCCCCAAGAAAGGAGACTCCTCCTCCTCCTCCTCCATCTTTATCAGCGCTAGGAAAACAGAATTTTCGTTGTCATCCTCCTCCTCCACCTCAGCCAAAAACAAGATCAAGGACATCCTCGTAGTCGTAGAAAAGGTTCTTGGATTCGGTCGCTAATGCTCCCAAAGTGGACCAACAGAAAAGAAAAAGGCCGTTCAGTGGCAGCGTTACCACCTTGATGGAAGAAAAATTTACAGCACACATCTCGAAGGAAGATTGTGTTAGTTTCTTCAATCTCTGTGCCTCACTGCCTTCGTTTTTGTTGAAGTCCGAATTCAAAAGGCAAACACAGAATAAATACGCTACAACAAGAGACGAAGAAATACACAATAAAGATTTAAGGAACATACAGAAGTACGTCGAAGACAACCCAAGATTAACCATGGAAGAGGCCGTGAAATCTATTATGATGTACAAGGGACGGGAACACCAGTAATGAAGTATGAAAGGGGCAATCTTTTGGTTCCTGATCATGAGTATAAAAATCTGACAACATATATGCGTCAGTTATATGAATATTACATGGCTCAAGTAATAGAGACGGACGACTTTGGTTTTGAGGTTATTATCCGTTCGCCACATGTTTTCCATTATCCTGAAGAAGAGAAGTTCGATATCGAGTGGGAGTGCTTGTTCCAGCTATACCAGAAATGCTCTCTCAATATTCAAATGTTGACGCTGTGGACTTGCAAGTACCCTACACGCACGATATTACAATTAACTACTCTCTCAAGACACAAATTGTTAACTTTTGAGCACTTTCCATGATTTTATGTAGGTGTATAGCAAAATTTTGCATTCTAAAAAGCAAATGGATTACATAGGCTTCTTAGACCCCTTGTGAGTCAATGAGAGGACATGTCTAGGCCTCCATGGATGTGACGTGGAAGACCTGAAACAGAGATTGATTGTTGTTTTCGACGAATTCACGATGAAGAAGAAAACCCACATACTTCTAGCCTACAACTACGAGTATATGTTCTCGGCTTTTAATTTTATGCTTCTTTTTTCGTTAAGATTAATCGATAATTAGGATTCTGTGATTGCAGCAACCATTTCGTCTTGATTTGTGTTAATCTTGCCAAAAATCTGCTCGAGGTGTGGGACTCGAAGAAAAAATAATTTCATCATCTGGATGCACCGGTCGTAGTGCTGAATTAGTAAGCGATCCTAATAACATATTGTTTTCTAATCACATATACTGCTTTCTAATGTATCTCCTTTTAATGTTGCTCAGTGTCCAAAGAAGACATATCGGTGGGACGCCGATCCCATTCAAGGTTGTCGAAATGGAGGGGAAGTACCTATCACAGCCGGCGGAAAACAATGAATGCGGGTTTTATGTAATGTGGGCAATGCTTCGCTACATCGGCGGGAAATCGGAAGAAGCCGATAAGTTGGTGTGTATAATCCCCATTTCATTTATGTTTGTTAATAATTCAACAAAATGATTTACTGTTCCTATTTGGATATCATCTTTTTTGAACGACAGCGCAAGAAATATAACCACGAAAGGATGTTAGACATGGAGATCGTCGCACTATAAACGGAGCTGACAAAATTCATCTTAGCCGAGGTATAGGAAAAAGATGGAGTATTTTCCATTGCACAATCCGTAAAGTACAAGGACCAGTATGGCCCAAAGCGGCTTGCTAAATTATTGTAAGAAGTCTGAGAATATTTTTTTTATTTTGAGGGATAGAGATCTGGATAAGAACATTTGAATTGTAACAGTAACATTTGTAATATTTAATATTGATGGACCTGTCGTCTACGTAGCGTATATAAAGCAAAACCCAATTCCATGAAAAAATATAAATTAAAATCAATTATAAAACAATAAAATGCGAACGTAACATCACTGTCGGTTAGCAGAGAACAGACAGTATTGTCGTAAAACATCACGTCGGTTAGCAACAAAACCGACAGTGATGGCACTGCTGGCTCCAACCACAAACCGGCAGCGTTGGCTTAGCCATCACTGTCGGTTCCTACAAACCGGCAGTGATTCTTACGACAACACTGCCGGTTGAAACACAAACCGACAGTGTTGGTAGAACTGAACTCTACCGAGTGGTCTTATGATCCGGCAGTGTTGGTGGTAATGAACACTGCCGGTTGTGTAAAGAATCGACAGTGAAGTTGAAGAACACTGCCGGTTTGTAGAAATCGACAGTGATAGTTTACCCTCATCGCTGTCGGTATGGTTGTGCCGGTTCAAAATCCGACAATGATAGAGTATTTTGAACCGACAGTGATAGGGTATTCTGACGTAGTGGCCTACAACTACCCCGCGGAGGGCCCGCCGTCGGCGCTGTGCATGGTGACGTCGCCGTCGTCGTTCATGTAGGCGGCGAGGTTCATGTACTGCTCATGTTCCTGCTCCCGGTTCGGCTGCCTCCACTGCGAGCGGCAAACGACACACGTCACCGCCCGTCCTGAGAAGCTTCGCTCCCAGCGCGCGAAGCACTCGGTGTGCACCGCGTTCCGGCACGTCCTGCACGTCAGGATCGCCTGCGACGCGGCGGTCCCGCTGCTGCTCTCTGACGCTGGTGCCGGCACTATCTCCTCGAGGCACACCGGGCATGCCGCGCCGTCGGCGAGGTTCATGTACTGCTCTTGTTCCTGCTCCCGGTTCGGCTGCCTCCACTGCGAGCGGCAAACGACACACGTCGCCGCCCGTCCTGAGAAGCGTCGCTCCCAGCGCGCGAAGCACTCGGCGTGCACCGCGTTCCGGCACGTCCTGCACGTCAGGATCGCCTGCGACGCGGCGGTCCTGCTGCTGCTCTCTGACGCTGGTGCCGGCACCATCTCCTCGAGGCACACCGGGCATGCCGCGCTGTCGAGTGGCCTCCGCGACCACGACTGGTGGAGCCTCTCCCTGGCGCGCGCGCCGGCGAACTGGTCCGGGTACGTGGGCGTGCCGACGAGGCGCGCGACCTGCCTCCAGTCGCAGGCCTCGTCGAGGGAGAGGCCGAGGACGCGGAGCTGCACGAAGAGGATGTGCTTGCAGGGCACGACGGGGTCCGGGCACGTGCACGCCGGCGTGGTGGACAGCGTCACCGTGTACACGTAGCCCCTGGCGCCGAGCACGGAGAACTCCGCGCCGGCGCGGTGCAGCAGCCGGAGGTTCTGCTGCAGCGCGCGGTTGATGCGGTTGCCGCACGGGGTGGTGGTGTTCGACGCCACCGAGTCCATCGAGAGGTTGCTCCTCGTTTCTTGCACGGCACGGGGAGAGCCCAGAGCTATCGGCTATCGGCTATTGCTCCTCATTTCTGGTGCTGTAGTGGCGGGGGTCCACCAAAAGCACCGATGCGTCGAGTGCCGCGGGAGAAGACGACTGTGCGAGGGTGAGAAGACGACTTTGTTTGTCAGTCTTGTTCGTCGGCCTCGTTACTTCGTCAGGGCCGGTCCTGAGTTTTTTTTCCCCTAGAAGGAAACTAAAATTTTAAGCCTACTAGTACTACTCACTGCTAGCTAGTTATACACACATGTTACTAATAAACAGTTAATTGTATGCAAAAACAATATTTATATAAAATAATTTGTATACATATTAAATTACATTAAAATTTTCTTCTAACATTTTTTAATCATTGCCAGAAGCATACTTTCTTGATGACATGGTTATGTTAAAATTTAGAGAAACAATTATTAACTGCAGTTTCATAAAATAGGTACATGATTAGGGATCATAGGATTATAGGAATAGACGAATAGGACAGAGCCTACCTGATTGCCGCCGCCTGCCTGAAGCCTGATGGTGATGGAATTGGAGGCCGGCTCGCCCAGACGCCCAGTGCAGATCACGTCACGGATAGGAGTGCCGATTGTGGTGCGCAGGGTCGCATAACTTATATCAAAATTAACTATATAATGCTACTCGGTCGTCCATGGAGAAAACATCGCGGAAGGAAATTAACTATATAATGCTCACCTCAACTTATTGTAGGGCAGAATGCGGACCGAAAGAGATTGCGGCAGAATGAGGAGTAGCAACTTGAATGACACAAGTCTTTATTAGTATATTTCTCGTTCATCGCCGTTAAAGAATTGGAATCACATGCATGCCCACTTAACTTTTGACTAATCTATTCACAAAAGAAAAAACTTTTCAGTAATCGCACAGGCCGAGCCCTGTCCGGAACAACCGCAAAATAATAAAGCTGGCCTGCTGGGGTCACATGCATGCACGCGTAAGAGAGAGCTAATAACCTCCCTCGTGATGATGATCATCGATCTGTGACCGCGAGTCGTCAGTCGTGTATATTATATAATAAATAAGCAATAATTAAGCATCTTCTTTTCTAAAAGCTTGGCAGCCTAGAACCGCAATACCCTGAAAGCTTGTTTTCTAACAACAACCTTTACACTTCTCTTTATTTGATCATCTATCACTACCTAAAACCTTCCCCAATCTCAGGGCCCGTTTGGTTTCCATAAGTCAGGTGACTTATTAAGTCAGGTGATTGAAAACCAGTGATTTATAAGTCATGCCTGTTTGGTTGTAGATGACTTATAAGCTCATTAAAGGTGTGGGCCCCACATAAAAAATGGTGACTTATAAGTTTTAAGCAGTGGTGAACCAACTTAAAACTTATAAGGAGGGTTGACTTATAAGTTAGTGGTATTTGACAAAATAAGTCACTTATTTTACTTTTTAACTTATAAGTAGGTGACTTATTTAGAACCAAACAGGCCCTCAACTACAAGGTGTTGAGATTGAGGGGCTGAAAGCGGGGACAAGATAATTCTTTTTAGATAAAGGATATTTCATACCCGGCTTCATCTACCTCGCGGTAGAATCAGGCCAATTATTACAAGATCTTTGTTTATAACCAATATTCAAAGGACAATTCTTGGCACCTCACAGCCACAAACTAAGAAAACAACCCATAAAAGAAAGTCCAGACTAAGACAGACCAATAAACCTATTTGACAACCATCCATTGGAACTAAAAAAATGCAGAGCGGTTGTCTCCAAACGTTGACCAGCAAGGAGTTGTTGTCGTGTGTCGTCATGCCGCTGCAGTCCGGCCCATTGCCTTAGCCAATAAGTTCCCCTGAATAACACCTGCAAAAAGGTTTTTGGTTTACATTTGTCAAAAACTACCTCATTTCTTGTTATCCATATTGTCCAACATAATGCTGTTGCTGCAGTTAATAACAACGAATTATGTCTTTTACTCCCTCCCTTAGACCAATTTGCAAATAAATCATCAATACTAAGAGGTGGAGATAAGCCAAACATTAAATGTACAGCGCGCCATAAGAATCTAGCATGATAGCATTGAAAGAAGAGGTGTTGAATTGTTTCTGGATAATGGCAAAAACAACAACTCTTATCACCATTCCAGTTACATCTAGCAAGATTGCCCTTAGTCAAAATAACACCTCTCTTTAAGTACCACAAGAAAATTTTTATTCTTGATGGTATTTTAATTTGCCATAAATCTTGGGACACCCTGACCCCGTTATTAATTAACGCAGCATACATAGATTTTACAGAAAAAATGCCTGATGAATGCAAAAACCAGATAAACTTGTCCCTTTCCCCCCTGTAAGTTCAAATCTTGTAATGAAGCAACAATTCTAAGCCAATCCCACAAATTTCTACCAACCAGATTACGGCGGAAGGAAATATTAAGCGGGGCTGATGCAAGTACTGATGCTACAGAGTCCTGTTTCCTTCTCACAATATTGAACAACGCAGGAAATTTATCTTTTAATGGTTTGTTCCCCAACCAAGTATCAAACCAAAATCTAGTTTGAGATCCATCTTTCACCTTAAAGGTACCGAGGCTCAAAAAAGTATCTTTAACCTTCATCAGGCCTTTTCAAAAATGAGAATCCGTTGGTTTTTTTGTGCAACACCCAAGTGGTTTGTCTTTTAAATATTTATTTCTCAACAGTTCTTGCCACAGACCCTCCTCATTTAGCAACTTGAACAGCCATTTGCTCAGCAAACACTTATTCTGTATATCCAGATTCTGTATTCCTAAGCCTCCTTGGACTTTTGGTTGGCACATAAATTCCCATCTAGCCAATCTAAACTGACGTTTGTGTTGGTCGCCTTGCCAATAGAATCTTGACCTAAAGCAGTCAATCTTTTCTAAAACTCCCTTCGAAATCTCGAAAAAAGATAGCATAAACATCGGTAAGCTTGAAAGCACCGAGTTTATTAATACCAAGCAACCACCCACCGAAAGCATCTTTCCTTTCCAGCCACTAAGCTTATTCTCAATTCTCTTTTCAAACATATATTATTCTGATATACGAAAACAAACTGAGACATCTCCTGGAAAAGGCACAGCTTTCTTTTTCTGTAGTGGCAGACACATGCCTTTATCCACTTTGTTTCTTTAGTATGTCTTCATCCATCGCTTAGCGTGTCGTGTCTCGTGTGGACAGTGATCTGCTGCTATTGTTTCTACTTAGTGGCATGGCATCTCTCGATTTGCTGCAACATGCATGCATGTGAGCATATGGAATAAAAATAAACTTTACTTGCACCATGAATTTTTTTATTCAATCTCCCACTCTCTCCTTCACTGTCGGTTCATTAGGCACTTACTCCTCTTTCATCACTCGGTCCTGTCGTCCCCCACTATTTATCTCGCCTGTTCACCTCTCACTCGATAGATCTAGTATTTCAGTCTCATCCTTCTCACTTCGCGTCTGGAGTTGCAAAACATTTGTTAATGCCACACCACTCGTATCTTGGCTTGGCCTCGGAGCGAATTTACGTTACGGCAAAGCCCATTTTTGGTACAAGCTCTGTGCAACAAATTATACAAACCATGGTTATGTACACCGTTGCCAGCACGTCAGACTTGTATATATATAACTAGAAACAAACAACAAATAATGAGATTAGAACGATAAACTTGTTCCATGCGCACGTCGATGTACTACACTGTATAATAATAATATAAGCTACCAGTGCTTTTTGTGCGTGGTGAACCGCTGTCCTACAGTCTTTGCACATGGTTGTAGATCTCGAGCTAGTAGAGAGTATGGTTGCGTGCTTCCAAAAAAATATATTAGCTACTAGTGCTTGGAAACACGAGTCACATCATCATAATACATCTAGTTGCATGAAACAATGTTTGGTACACAGTCGACGTCAGTCGTCGAGTCGACGACTCAACTTTTCATACGTACTGACTGTGTAACTTTTCGTACGTCTAAGCGGCACGTTAGATGAAGATTATGATGTTACACAGTTGTCGTACTACTCTCACAAGGCAGTGTACCTACATACTGTACCTGAACCGGCAATAGGAGTCAGGAGATGAAGGAAGAGAGTCCAGAGCGGTCAGGAAGAGAAGGCCCGCACAGCTCAACGTCACCCGTGTTGGCCGACCCCATGCGGGACCGCTCGCACCCCCTCTGCTTCCCCACCTGGATGTTTGCGCCCGTTCGGCGGCTACGGCAGGTGAGTCCCCAGCAGCATGACCCGATCTACTTTTGAAACATCGAAATAAAATATTTGCAACATGCGATTGAAGATAAAATGAAACACTTGAAAAAACACATGACAACACTTGAAAAAGCCATTGCAAAACATATCCAACATCCACATAAAAACTTGCAACATATGCGTGAAACATATGCAACATGCAAAAAAACACACTTGCAACGTACGTCTAAAATAACACATGGAACATTTTGAACAGATGCTTGCAACATACGTGTACAACCACTGCAACACGTGCAACGTCCCGATCTACTTTTGCAACATTCATATGAAACACTTGCAACATACCTCTGAAACACCAGAAATGTACGCTTGCAACATGGGCTTTTAGCGCAACATCTCCTTGCTGCTTGGAAGAATGGAGGCTCGTCGGTTTGTGGAGTTCACCAGAGCCAGCGGCATGGCGACGCTTGTAGGCGGCCGCTGGATGACGTAGAAGGGAGGCATCGGCCGCACGACGTGGTGGGGAGGCAGCGGCCGCACGTCTAGGAGAGGCAACCACGCGCTGCGCAGGACCAGCAGCAGAGCATCACGACTCGAAGACGACCGTGTGCCGCGCCTGGCAGGGCCGGCAGCCGAGCACTGCACCTTAGAGGCGATCGCGCGCTGCGCCTGGCTGGGCTAGCGGCCGAGCACTGGAGGCGACATGCGAGCGGATAGGAGTAAGTGAGTGGATAGAAATAAGTACATGGATGGCCAAATTTTTTTATTTAGAAATAGAGGAGCGGGGGGTCTTGAGCTGGCAGCGCGACCCACCAATGGAGTGTCTAGCGGACGGACGGTCGCTTCCCGCATTACCGAGTACTTAAAGGGAGAAGAGTGTACAGAGGATTATGAAAATTGTAAACCATAACTGAATTCTGTTAAGCACTCCTATCATGCTCTGGTTTTCCTTTCCCAAATTCCTCTTCTAGCCTACGCTTCTACTAACAGGTGCCTTGGCATTGCAGCTGCTCTGATCCACGACTCTTTGCTCTGTTCACATATACTATATAGAGATAGGATGTGCCGCTTTTCCCATGCTTGCAAGTATTTTTTTAAAGAAAACTAGGGAGTGGAGAGATTCTCTCGTGGATAGTATTGATTTATCATCAACAACATTGTTTTTACGGAATGAGGAGAAAACTCTATCATCCGATTATTTTGGAAAACCACACTAAAACCAATATAACAACCCCGGCACAAGGGCTAGAACATGGCATATCCACAAATATACCAAAAAGAGAGGAGAAAAAAAATCTCAACACCAAGACAAAGGAACTCTTCGACGATGCCTTCAGTGAGGCATATGACAGCAAGAGGAGAGGCCGCAGGAGCTTGGCAAGGCTTTCGCACGAGCCTTGTGCCGAGGGGTTGAATGGGCCGACCATGGAGATGGAACAGCAAGTTCTTCAGTGACGCGTTCAACAAGGACATCCTCGTCGCTAGCACAGACTAATCTGAGCTAAGCTTTCACCCAGAACCTTCGTCAGTGCTCCCGTTGACCCACCCGTGACGGAGGGAGGCACGCACCGGCGAGCGTCCACACCTGGACGGAGGGGTGTGCTGGTCGCCGCCACACCGCACGGAGGTGTTGTCGGACTCACCCACAACGGTGGGAGGCACGTACCAGCAAGCGTTTGTGCCTTGACGGATGGGGGTGCCAACCGCCGCCACATCTCACAGAGCCGTTCCTGGACTCGTCCGCGATGGTGGGAGGCGCGCACAGCCAAGCGTCAGCGCCTGGACAAAGGAGGAGGGTGCCGATCGCCGCCACACTGCACGTAGTCGCTGTTGGACTCGCCCGGGACGGTGGGAGGGGCGTGCACCGACAGTCGTCCACGCCTGGACGGAGGAAGGTGCCGGCTGCCACCACACCTCGCAGAGCCGTTTCCGGACTGACCCACGACGATGGGCGGCGCGCACTGGCAAGCATCCGCGCCTGGAGGGAGGGGCATGTCGGTCGCCGCCACTTCGCGGAGCCATTCCCAGACTTGCCCACAACGGTTGGAGGTGCACACCGCCAAGCGTCCGCCCTTGGATGGAAGGGGATTCCGGTCGCAGCTACACCGCGTGGTGCCACTGTCGGCTTGCCCGCGACGGTGGGAGGCGCACACGAGCAGGTGTCTACACCTGAATGAAGGGGGGTGCCGGCCGCCGCCGCACTTCGCGGAGTCGTTCCCGGACTCGCTTGTGGGAGGCGCGCAGCGGCAACAGTCCCAAGCCTGGAGTGCAGCCCCACTCTTATGCCTTAGCGCCGACGATCTCCTGCCGAACGCCGCAACCATACGTCGCCACGCCCGAATACCGCCGAAGGCCGCAGCCCTCATGCTGGACGCATCGCGCCCAAACCCAACACCCCGCTCGGATCCGCCCGTGACAACATGCGAACAGCCGGGAAGCATCGGATCGAGTCCGGAGGGGTTGGATCTGAGCTCCACTAGCCCAGGATAGGAGCTGCAGCACCAAATCACCGGATCGAAGCTTGAGAAGCTAGTCACCACGATCACTAGCCGCCAGCCGCTGCCGCGCGCGGTCCACGCCGCTGCGCCGTGAGGCCGCTCGCCACACAAGGACGGCAGGTCCGGGCTGCCTCGTCTTGGCTGCTGTCCGCGTGTTCAGAACCGGATCTAGTCCTGAGGCCACTCCAGCTGTCCCTACGCTTGAGCACAGCAGCGTGACACAGACGCCAGGGGCACGTGCAGACTCCATGCACCGCTCCAAAGATCGCCCTGGCCGAGCTACGCCACGCCGACGGGTTTCGTCCGCGACCCGAGGCCTGTGAGCCGCGAGCGTATAGCTGCCACATTCGCCCGACCAGGTCACGGATCCAAGGCTGGAGGCACTGGAAGGCGTGGAGCGGACCAGCCCAGCCAGGGCCAGCTGCTTTGGCGGCAGCAGCGTAGCCAATGGCCGCCGGCCACCATGGGAGGACGGCGGGCCACCACCTGCCATGGCCGTCCGAGGACGGGGCCAGCAGGTCCAGACAGGTAGACACCGGATCTGGCCTGAGAGGTTGCGGATCGGGCTCATCACCGGCCATCCCGGTCACCATGGGAGCGAAGTGAAGGTTGAGGAAGAGGAGAGAGCGGGAGGAAGATGTTGCCGAAGCAGCCTTTTTGAGCGTGACCGCGTGCCGCCGCTGCCACTCGCTGGTGAGCAGCGGCCGCGGCCGGGGTCTGGCCTGCGCTGGGGGCCTTCGGCGGCGGCGCGGTGTGTTTCCCCTGAGCCGCCTCGGGAGACGACGCGTGACTGAGGTCTGTAAAGTGATGTGCTTGGAAGTATTAAACATACATATACATTGATAGGCAGGTCGTGTTCCATGCATGCATACATACATACATATAGGGTTAGGAGAACGGACAAGGCAAAATAGAATCACAGCCATGGTATGGTGTTTCGGCTTCGACGTCGAGGAAGGTCGAGTAAGAATGAGTTGCCTGATTTCATGGTCATCGATCAGGATCTGCTCTGCTTTTTTGTCCCCTGTTGTACCTCCCCCTTCCTCTGCTGACTGAATAGGGTAGCCTTGCATATATTGGTGCAGTGCAAGCGACAAAGCAGAGGATATGGTGTGACCACCGTGTTCGTGAGATTATGCGGTTTTCCTCTGCTTTTCCAATCAAGGTTCTACTACAAAAGATTATTACAGCCACGGTGAATGGAAAATCATACGTCAAAAGATTTGTATGGTAGTGTCGTGGCCCGACATCATGGATCTGAGATCAGCATACAATGTTGGTGCTGCATGTCTGCTTGCTGTTTGTTACTGTGCCACAAGAGATTTCATCACCACACATTCGGTTCATTGACACTGTTGTCACTGTTCCCGCCTGGCCTACTTCAATGACTCCCAGAGGCAGGCCACCAAGGACGCTGGGGTAATCGCTGGTCCAAATGTTATGCGCATCTATGAGCCGACTGCTGCTGATATTGCTTATGGCCTTGACAAAATAATGTTTTTATATTGGTCCTTGCATTGGAGGCGAAACTTTTGATATCTCTCCTCTCCGGAAAAAATTTGGAGTAACTATGAGCACCCGTGATGAGTTTGGTACACGTGTCCATCCAAATGAAACTATTGCTTAAATTTAGGAGGAATAATGGGGGAAAAACTACGAGCCTCTTTGGCAGGGCTCCTGCAGGGGCTTCAGCTCCGGCTCCTGCAGAAGCTGTGCCAAACGCTTGTTTTGGAAAGGGCTCCGCATAGGAGCCGGTCAAGAGCCAGAGCCATTTTTTGCCTGCGCAGGAGAAACCTAAAAAACGAGCTTCGCGCGGCTCCTTGTTGTGGGTTCACGTCGTCTAGTGCGAAGGAGTCGTTTTGCCAAACGTTTTCCAGAACGGCTTCAGCTCCTCCAGAGGAGCTGCTCCTTCAAATGAGCCAGAACCGGAGCCATTTTTAGAGGAGCCAGAGCCCTGCCAAACAGGCCCTACATCTATCTTATACACAGGATGCATGTGCATAGACACGTGCCACAAATCCACGCTGGGTGCCCAAGGTTACTTCATGGGGACCATCCCCACCCAATTTTTTTTTGTTCTCATTGAGGAACGTACCTTTGAGATCTAGGCCACAGCTGGTGACACTCATCTTGCTGGTGAGGATTTTCACGACCGCGGATGTAGGGACGGAGCTGGAACAAATTTAAGGCGGGGAGTGCTTGTCTTGTGGGTGCATAGATTTTTGCCATATGGATGCGTATAATATACTTGTTCTCAATCAATAGACTACATTAATTAATAAGGGAGGGATGGGAACATACATGTTCTATAGTAAAACCTGTCAATAGGTCGAAATCATGCACACAACACTAGTTCGTACTGTACGTGCGCAAGTCCTCACATCTCCATTAGTTGTACAACTCATATAGAAATACACACACACGTGCGCAAGCAAGGATACAACTAGTGCTGCAGTCTCACCTCTTCAGCTCGTTATATCAACACTCTGCTAATTCACCATATAATATTAATATTATCTGACACCCCGCTGTGTCCCTGTGTGGCCGGGAAAAATAAAAAGTTTTGCTCCCTCCTCATCTGCACACGAAAGTTTGGCGTACATCTGTCGAGGCCAGCTGACATCTGTTGAGGCTGGCACCCTTTCCTTTCCAGCACGCACCCCGGCCACGCCGGCTTCTTGGCTTCTCATGATTTGGCACTAGGTGGTCGATCGTGTCTTTGCAACTGTCCTCTGTATGACAGTGTAGAAAACTGAAATTAAATCTGCCAGCTAGAGATGATAATCCCTGGCCCCGTGCGCTCCAATGGCAGAAAGGAATGTACAGGATCCCATCCCTGCATACATAAAGTTGGTTGCATCAAAAATACATACTAAGACGAGCAATGTGTTGCGAGAGAAAATTATTAACTACCTGGCCCTGGCTAAATATACACTTGCTTTATTTCTAATCAGGCGCTGCAAAAACCAAGCGACATCAAAGTTTTCATCTCCTGGAATGCAGTCGACTCACTTGATATGGCTGATCTTGTCGTTCTCAGATGAGCCACCTCTTAACAAGAACAATAATCTCCATGCTGTCTAGGGACGGGACTCCTTTTAGCACCTGCTCATTTGGGCAACCGATGATCCTGATTTTCTGTAACATAGAGAGGTTGTTGATCCTTTTGAGCATGGGACAATCGATTGCATATGTCGAGTGCGGGGACACCTTGAAGCACCTGCAGATTTAGACAGCGGAGGATACTAATCTTGTGCGATCTGCTGAGGCCAGTGGTCCTCTTGTGCTTGGGGCAGAGGGACACGTCAAGCTCGACAACTGAAGGGAAGTTCTGCACATATATATCAGGTTGGTATAAGCTCCTCGTACAGGTTGAGAGCCCAAGCGACAGAGGTATTACTCTGTTGACAGCAAGGCCCAATAACCATGTGACGAGAGGGTGGCTGTGCTCTGTTATACTTGGTCCTTACTCTGTTGACTGACATATGGTATATATAGGATGAACTGCATGCTGTCCCGTGCTTCCAAAGAATTATGAATGAACCATTATATTCCTCAATCACAGCTCAAAGTGAAGGCTCCTCTGTCTCCCTCACAAAGCAGAGGGCCTTCATATATTGGTGCAGTACAGGCGACAGAGGCAGAGGACACATATGGTGTTGCCACGAGATAAGAGGAGAGGAAAACTCCATAATCGCCACGACATCGAGGAGGCTGAGCAAGATCGACCAACAATAATGATTGGGATGCCTGATTTCGTGATCATCAATAGGGTCAGCATACAATGTTCGTGCTGCCTCCCTCACAAAGCAGAGGGCCTTCATATATTGGTGCATTGCAGGCGACAGAAGCATTGGACACATTTATTGTTGCCACGAGATTAGAGGAGAGGAAAACTCCATAATCACCATTACATTGAGGAGGCTGAGTAAGATCGACCAACAATAATGATTGGGATGCCTGATTTCATTATCATCAATCAGGTCAGAATACAATGTTCTTATTGCATGTCTGCTTTCATCACCACACATTCGGTTCATTACAAGATCCACGGCTTCAGACCCATTACATGTGTAAATATATATAGGTCCATTACTTAAAAAGAATATATAGAGTGTACAAATATACGTGGTCAAGACTACAAGAGTGAACAAACCATGATTTAGTACTATGACGACAGTCTGCACATGAACAGAGAATGTGTACTGTGTGCTGGAGACGAGCTTCTACCAAGCTGATGTCACTCCCACTTGCCACTGCAAGCTAGCATCATGTGGCTCTGCCGTAAGGATCCTGGATCCCTGCATACATTAGTTTACACGGTCAGTGCATAATGACATTTGAAACTATGTACTAAGTGAGAGAAAAATTGTAGTTACAAATATAGGAGATGATAATAAACATACTTATACCAGACTTCAACAGGGAAAAGGTGATCGCAAGCACTGTGTTTTTCTTTTGTTCTAAGAGAATTGATTGTTAACAATTGTAGATGTCCTCGCGTCGGATGGGCAGGCTGTAGCCACACTTTGCCATGAGATTAGAGGAGAGGACACATATAGTGATGCCACGAGATTAGAGAGGAAAACTCCATAATCGCCATTACATTGAGGAGGCTGAGTAAGATCGACCAACAATAATGATTGGGATGCCTGATTTCATTATCATCAATCAGGTCATAATACAATGTTCTTACTTCATGTCTGCTTTCATCACCACACATTCGGTCCATTACAAGATCCACGACTTCAGGCCCATTACTTGTGCAAATATATATAGGTCCATTACTTCAAAAAATATATATGGAGTGTACAAATATACATGGTCAAGACTACAAGAGTGCAGGAGACGGTATCCGTAACCATGATTTGGCAGTATGTCGACAATCTAGATGTGAACAGAGTATGTGTACTGCGTGCTGGAGACGAGCTTCTACCAAGCAGATCTCAGTCCCACTTGCCAGTGCAAGCTAACATCATGTGTCTGCCATAAGGATCCTAGATGCCTGCATACATTAGTTACACGGTCATTGCATAATGACACTTGAAAATACATAATAATTTGAGAGAAAAAATATAATTACAAATATAAGAGATGATAATACACATACTTTGGCCAGACTTGAACAGGGAAAAGGTGAACACAAGCACTGTGTTTTTCTTTTGTTCCAAGACAATTGATTGTTAACAATTGTAGATGTCCTCTCGTCGGACGCGCAGGCTGTAGCAACACTTTGTTTAATCACCATATAATTTGATGCCCTGCTGTTCTATGTGTGGTCCAATGAAAGCTTTTCCTGCAACGAATCAGAGTACAAGCAATAATTAATAAATATGAAAACTCACTTCCGGCCTAGTGAAAGAATGCAATTTACCTGAACACACGCGCCATCTTGGTCTGCATCTCAATCTTCAAGGCAGACAATGTTGCGCCTTCCAATGTGGCTGATCCCATTCGGAACATCCAGTTTGGTAGCTGGCGACCAACGTATCCCTCGTCCAAAGTAAGATTCGCTAGGCAGGTTGGAGGGCAGAGCTTTTCTAAGACTTCCTCGGTCACACTCTGTTGTTGCTGCTGCTTTGCCTCAGCACCACCTATCCCTATAATATGTCCACTTGCACTATAGTCCATCCAAATACAGCTGTCTCAGTTTAGGAAACGGTGCAGATGTACTAGCAGTGGAACCTCCGGCTGCCATGGAGGATGACGCTTGGAATTGGGGCCCAATACGCTTGATGGCTGGCGCATCTATGATGGTAAGCACTTCTAAACTTGGGAGGCAGCACAGACCATCAGGGAGCTGGGTGCAGCAAGGCAGGTTCTGCAGCCATAAATATCTCAGGCTCTTAAACTCTACTGATGCTGGAGCACACATCCAGTTCGGTAGCTGGTGACCAACGTATCCCCCACTCAGCGCGTGTTTAGTTGCGCGAAGTTTGGATTTTGGGCTACTGTAGCACTTTTCGTTTTTATTTGGCAATTAGTGTTCAATCATGGACTAATTAGGCTCAAAACGTTCGTCTCGTAATTTTCAACCAAACTATGCAATTAGTTTTTTTTTTCGTCTACATTTAATGCTCCATACACGTATCGTAAGATTCGATGTGATAGGTACTGTAGCACTTTTTTGGGAATTTAGATGGGAACTAAACACACGCTCAAAGTAAAATTCTCCAGGCAGGTTGGAGGGCAGAACTTTTCAAGGACCTCCTCAATTACACTTTATTGCTTGTGCTGCTGCCCAGCCTCACGACCACCTGTCCGTATAGTATGTCCACTTGCACTATAGTACAACTATAAATTCTCTATGCAGGTTGGAGGGCAGAGCTTTTCCAAGACCTCCTCGGTCCCACTCTGTTGTTGCTGCTGCTCTGCCTCAGCACCACCTGTCCCTATAGTATGTCCACTCGCACTATAGTTCAACTCTAGATACCCAAGGTGGCGCTTGCTGCTAATCATGGCCTCTTCAACCATCCGGCTGTCTTGCACCTTCTCTAGGCCATATAGTGAAAGCTTTCTAAGCTGAGAAAGAGGTGCCAGCTCTTGCAAACTGCACTAGCTACTTCCACTAGCATCCATGTCCATTTATACTAGGAACCCATAAAGTAACCTTAGATTTGTTAACACACCAAAACCCTTGGGCACTGCACCGATATTTGAACTACTGGTGTCAAGAGATCTTAGATGCACAAGTTTAATGATTTTGCTAGGAAGGTGGCCCAATTTCTTACAGCCAAGTAGATAAATGTAAAGTAGAAACTTCATCTTGTGGATGTCATCTAGTAGTCTAGATATATCAGTATCCTCTAGGTGAAGGTATCTTAAGTGCTTCAGCTTTGATAGAGGGAACCAAGGTATCTGAGTTAGCATACCATGTGTACAGTACCCACAGGCTAGAGAAACTACTCAGCGAATCACCACGAAGATGAAAGTTTACTCTAGAATTTATAATTAATGTCCTAAGTGACTCTCGCCTTTGCAAAATGCCCCAATCCAGTACTGATATGGTCTGTTCTATGGAGAGGCGACCGACATGCATACCAGTAGCAGCATGTTCTCTGCCAACCACCACCACTAGTGATTCTTCTCTTGCCATATATTCAGCAAAGGTGCGGACCACATCGTGCATGGTGCACCGGTATCCAGTGAGAGAATATTCTTCTATAGGTTCTATAAGGTTCCTCTTTATTAACTCTCGGTAGTACTCAATTGCCATCTCTTCGAACCCATACTCATGTGAAATAATACTACTACCATCCAAAGGTTGGATAAATCCTTCACTAATCCACATTTGAGTTACTACATTTCCAATGATTTCTTCACCTTTAGGAAATAGTGAGCAATACAGAAAGCATTGCTTTATCTGGGGAGACAAGTCCTCATAGCTCAAGTATAGTTGGTTGTCGAGTTTTGGAGGCGGTCCGGTCAGTGACCAAGCTGGCTTGTTCAAAACAGATTTCCACTCATGCTCAGTTGCTCACTTGGGTATCTTGTGCTCAAGAGACCTCCAATCACTTTAATTGCAAGTGGCAAGCCATCACAATTTTCAAGAATTTCCATCCCAATAGTTTTCAGTTGATCAATTTCATCTCCCTGCCAACATTTAATTTAAAGCTTCTTAATTATTTCTAACAACTATCAGGTTGCTTATGTACTTCTCTAAGCAAATCAGCTTCTTCTGTAAAACAATGAAGCGTAGGTTGGCCAACCTATTGGAAGTGTACCATCCTTTTATTCGAAAATAAGCACAAGACTATGCTTGGAAAGGGCCGATTTGAAATGGAATCTGCATGAATGAGCGTAAAATCCCATAAGACTAATATATGGAATCCGTGCATTGCAATTGGGCTTTAAATGTTCTCATTCGGGAAACAGGACTATAAGTTTTGTAGTGGCTTTCCTTGCAAAAAAAAAAGTTTTCTTGTGGCTACAGGAATCGGACTTTAAACAGTCTCTTTGCGTTTTTAATTTGTTGTGTGGCAGCTACGTGGTATTATTAGCTATACGACGACAAGGATAGTCGAAAGTCGAAATCTGGGCATTTAAAATATCTACTAGGACGCACTTGATGCATTAAAATATACATTTATATGCAAACTTAGTTGTAAATTTTGGACTACTTTACATTATGGTTTGTAATGACATAGGTGGATAATTTAGACAAACGTTATATTTAGGGGTTACTTATTGACAAAATCCAAATATAGAGATATGTTAAGCCTTAGCTCCCAATTGAAGGGAGCATGGACCCGATCCTTAGCTCCTTCCCGGCACTGCCCCATGGGCGCGGCACTGTCAACCGCTCCTCCGAAAGGGTCACGCATTGGGCGTGACGCAAGAAGCCAAACTCCTCCGTTATCCTCGGGGGCTCCAGGGCTTCCGGGCTCGCGTGTCAGCCCCCCAAGCTGGTTGTCTTCGCCACCAAGAAGCCTCTAGAAGGCGAACCTGGTGAAGACCGGTCCAAGCTAATACAGCCTGACATTCAGCGTGTCAGAACAGAGTAGCCGGACAATGCCCAGGGCTTCTTCAGCTCCACGACATCGCCACGGTCCACATGACGCCACGGCAAGACCCTCCTAGACTCCGGCGCATGTAGACCATAGGCCAAACACTCACAAACAGTCATGTACCCGACCTACTTGATATGTAAGGGGAGGTCGGATCCTAAGACGAGAGAGGACGATTCCAGAACACAATTTCAGACGATCCAGAGATGGATCGTTGGACTCCTCAGCAAACCAGTTCGTGCTCTGCACCAAGAGCAAATCCACCTAGAGAGGGGCACCGAGAGCTCCTTCCCCTTCCTCCGATTGTCTTCCTTCTCTTCGGCGAGGGGGAAGGCTCCACCGATGGCGAGGCTTCCCTAGGATCAGCACCGAGCGATCCCCTACAAATCTCTCTCTCTTACACTCTGTTGTAACCCCCAGATTTTGGGTGCTCTTGAGTATAAGGATCATCAGTTGCTGGACATAGGGACCCGAGAGCCCAAACCAAGATAAACCATTGCGTCCCCTCTATTGATTCTCGTGTTCTTGAGTCCACCCAAGACACAGGAGACATGTACTCTGACACTAATACAAACAACAATGCTTGCCGCGGTTCTGATCCCGTGACAGCTAGCGCTCTAGGTAGGGGAGCACATCAAGTGTGATTCCTGCTCTATAGTGGCCGGAGCCACCCGCCTCGTTGCCGGAGCAAGCGGCGCCACCGCAGATGGTGGCGTCCGCTTCCCCGGCGAGTTCTCCATCACGGCTAGCACCTTCGCTCCGGGCCAGGTCCTCAACTTCGGGAGCTTGGCCTACGTCGCCGACCGCTATAGCGAGCTCCGCCCGCTCAAGTGTAATTTGACCCTGGTTCTTCTATATGACCAGGACACTTAGATTGGCCAACATATTAAAAGTGTGACATATTGTAAAGATTTGTGGTAGGGCACTCTTCAATGGTGGTCTTTGCTAAGGGACACTGCTCACTGTTGTCTTGGCTACAAAGTACTTTTCAATGCTGTTAATTGGTTCTTAGACAATGTAGCTATTAAAATAATATTTCTAAGGACTACTTTGGAGAGAGAAGTTAAAAGTGACCAAAATGCACCTGACTATTATAATACAAACCTTTAATAGTTATCCAAAAATTCATAATTGCATATAAAGTTGGATGAAGACGAACTTTATATCAAAATTGTAGTGCTTAGTGAGATCTATAATTTTGTTGTTAACAAGTTTTGGATTGAAAATTATTTATAGTATGAAATCAAATTCCCAAATATTAAATTCAAAGTTAGAATATCTTAAGTCATTTAGAATGCTTAATATTCTTTTTATTATTTTATATTTTTAAATTTGAAATTTAACATTTTAAAACGTCTGTTCCAATGTTCGAAGTAATTTGAAATTCCTAAATTTTGGATTTCAAAATTTAAGAAGAGACTCTATATTACTTCAGATAAAAAATTATCATCTACAAAGTTTAGATCCTACTGATAACTACAAATTTTGTATATACCATGTCAATATCTGAGATCATTTATATTTATAGATTTTGTCAAAATTTGATAATTTCAAAGGAAGTTTTGGCAACCTAAATAGTTTGAAACAAAGAATTTGTCAATTACAAAGCTATAGATATTATTGAGCTCTGCAATTTTGATTATATTTAAAGTTTATGTTCATACGACTTCATATGCAAAAGTTATGATTTTTTTAGATAACTATCAATTGTTGCACTATAATAGTCAGGGGTATTTTGGTCACTATTAACTTCTACTATAATTGATGTTACATTTCAAATACCATCAAATTTCAAATAGCTAGATTTCATACGGAGCTAGCCATGCACTAAATCTTTCATTGGAGTGAATAATAGCTAACTTGATCCTAGTGTTTTGTTGTTACATTTGATTATTTCTTGTAGATCATAGTTTTACTAGTCTCCTTTTGCTACTCTCATAAGCTGGTGTTCCTAGTACGAATGCTTAGATTTAACTGAACTCCGGTCCATATGCTTTCTATCAAAATCAAGTATATATCCTAGTTGTATAAAGTATGGATAGACAACTAACCTGATCAGGCTGCAGCTGCTTCTTGAGCAAGGTCCAAGCATCATCATTCTCTAGAGGCTTGACACGGTGTTGGTGCAAGGGGGCTTGCATCTGTTGGAGTAGGTGTGCAGATCTTGTGGTGACAAGGACCCTGTTTCCAGGTTGTTTCTTGCTAGCATTTCTGACTGGGACACTAAGCACGTCTTTCCACACTTTCTGGCTCCACACGTCATCCATCACCAGCAGAAACCTTCCACTGGACAGGGTGTGGAATAGGGTCTCCGTCAGAGTGTTTTTGTCCTTCTCAGCACCATGGTCGCCTCCAGCATGCTTGATTGCTGTCCTCAGTAGCTCAACCTCATCAAAGTGTTGAGTGATGCTTAGCCATATCGTCTTGGTCCTGAAGTGCTCTTGGATGCTTGTATCATTGAAGATCTTCTGAGCAAGAGTAGTCTTTCCCATGCCACCAACACCGATGATAGACACGACTTTGATGTTGTGATTATTATCATCATCTGTGGTTAGCACCTGGACGAGCTCCCTTGTATCCCTCTCTATCTGTTCCCCAACTATGGCTGACTCGTCGACCTGTGAACTTGTCCTATAGCTGGATAACTCAGCAGCAGTTAGCTTCCTTGGCTCCAGGTTGGAACCGAGGCCAATATTGAACTTGTACTTGTCTGCCTCCTTGTGGATGCTTTCCAGCCGCTGGTTCAGCTCCTTGATGCGGCTGCCTATCTTGTGTGCGAACACAGGATTCCGCAGGCAGAAGAGAAATGGCTGGAAACAGCCGGGCGACTTACGCTCCACATTGCCACCGCCTCTAGACTCCCTCCGCTTGTCAGCCTCGAGCTGGCACAGGTCGAGGATGTCAGTGGCATCATACATGGCGTTCTTGAGCTTTGTCGACCATCTTTGCACGCTCGTGTCAGTGATGCACCTCCTCTCGGCATTAGCGAGGAAGGCTTTGAGGCCTTCCATGTTGTCCTCCAGCTTGGTGATCTCGCTGGAGACGCCAAGCAGCACGGACACCTCTTCTTGTGCCATGTCCGCGATAAGCTTCTTCATGTAGGGTGCTAAAGCATCCAGGGCGGCCGCCATGGCTCAAGCCTATCTACCTGCTAGTAGTAGATCATACATATATAAGCACAGATTTGCATCGATTATCCCTAAAGAGCACATAACATGGTATAAAAATTAACTATATAATGCTACGTACTCGGTCGTGCATGGAATGGAGGTGGACAAAACTTGGGCGAAGGAAAGTGCTCACCACAACTTCTTATTGCAGGGCTCTTTGCGGAATGAAAGTGTGGAAAAGAGAATGCGTGAACGGATGATCCAAGTCTAGCAGGAAGCGATTCTCCATGTATAGGAGTAGAGCTGGGAGGAGTACCAAGTTGACTGAGACAGGTCCTTTGTATATTTCTCGTTCATCGATGTAATATAACAACGCCGTTAAAAGATTTGGAATCACATGCATGCCCGCTTAATTAAGTCTTCACTAATCTATTCACAAAAGAAAAAAAAATTCAGTAATCTACGTAGGCCGAGCGCCGGAACTACCACAAAGTAATGAAGCTGGCCTGCTGGGGTCACATGCACGGAGGGAGTACATACATAGGCTGGCATGTTTTGTTCGAATCCATTCCTTGTGGATGGCGCCACCAACTTGCCACCATGCATGCATAAATACTACATACGAACAGTGTTGCTCCGGCTGAAAGCAGAGGACCTGTATGTATATATATAGGTGCAGAGGATATGGTGTTGCCGCAGAGATTGAAAAGGCAGAGGACAACCCCGCCATGATATGTTGTTTCGGCCTTGTAAAGTCGAGCAATAATGATCCAGTTGATGATTTAATTTAATATTTTATTAACGATAGGTCTCCAGCAAAGGCTATAGTACCAGATGTTTAAAATATAAATTCTTACAATAACAAAACAAAAAAAATATCAATTAATTTGGTAGATTGCAATCACGATCATCAATAATAGTCGTGCGATCTATTCTATTTTCAAAATATTTACCCATTGTTTCCAATAAGAAAAACATAAACTAATATCCTAAATTTGCATCTAAGTACACACCTCTACCATTTATATACCAAGATGAAATAGGGGTAAAACGGTCTTTTTCCACTGATAGCTGATGGTGTTAGAGGTCAAATATAACGGCAGTGCTATATAGGGAAAAAAAAATGAACCCAATACTATATTGAGAAAATTTTATCTTTCGTTGCTAAATAAAGAAAGCTGCTCATGAAGCTGAAACCAAAATGATAATTTCGCTAGTGAAGCTGAGCTGTGCCAAACAGAGCCCTAGTTTGAGAAGTTAAATTTTTCTTATGTTTGACCAAATGTATAGAAATTCACACCAAATTCTTTCGGGAGCCGAGAACTGCTTTCTCTGCGTTCCTGGAGGGCAGACGTGGGGCCGACTCCCTGTTCACATTGTTAGCCTAGGAACTTTGGAAGGAGCGCAATGAATGGTGCTTTCCATGGATCTTCAACCTCGGTCCAGCATCTACTCGCAACCATTCGGCACACTGCGGGTCAATGGATCGAAACTGGGGCTACCAATTTAGATCGTTTAATTAGCGAGTAATAGTGTAGTCATTTCTTGTTTTGGTAGGGTGGGACGAGCCTTCACTATAATCCTTTACCCCCTAGTGCGCCTTTCATGGGGCGCATCGTTGTATCACAACAAACTTTCTCCTAATGCAGCGATACACAAATGTTTTGCATATTCGAGAAAAAAAAGGGGAGATTAAATAGTGGACACACGCACACCGACACCGGCCGGAGTGCAGCTCGAATCTGTAGTTTATCTCGTTTGCTTTCTGAGAAAGAATCAGCTGATCAGAAAGGAGGGCGTGCGAATAAAGAGGAAGGCAAATTAATAAAGGAAGAAATGCTGACTTGTGTACGTAGGCACTATACACTACGCAGGCATACATGCATATAGAGGACGAGTTGTGACTTTGAGAATATTTACAGCGAGATGGATAGAGCTCAGCATCATCATTGATTGAGCAAAGAAATATAGATAGACAGACGGATCGGAGCAGATCCAACGAAGATGTATGTACACGCACCTTGCTACTCTCTGTAGATCTCAGTTGTATACCACCACCAGGTTGTAGTCTCCTCTCCTCTCCCTCTGGTACATGGAAATAAAAGGATTATTGGATGGCCGGGCTGCCCTCGGTGAAGCCGAAGCAGCTTTGTGGTGAATGTTGAGAGTCTGATGAGGAGGACAGGGGTTGTCTGTATAGTTCGTGATGGTGGTACCTAGCGCGCTAGCTAGCAGCCATTGCGTGTGTGAACTGTGAACCCGGGGGCTCGCATAGATATATATAGATCTCGACCGCCGCTGGTGGACGATAGCAGATAGCTAGACCGGGGCGGCCAATGGAGAAATTAATAAATGACGCTGGTGGAGGTACGTGAAACGACTGTGTGGACGATAGCAGACGCCCAGTGCAGAACACGTCACGGACAGGAGTGCCGCGTGTGGTGTGCAGGGTCGCGGATGTGCCCGGCCGGCCGGCGACTCGCTGCCTCGTGGCTCGCGCAGCGGCGCAGAAGGAAAGGAAGTCCAGCACCGGTATCAAAAGAAAGGAAGCGGAGAAGTCGTGTTGCGTGATCACCGGTGTCGCCGTCGATACATCTGGCGTATTTGGGCAGTACTGTATGCATACCTGGGGAGGGGCCCATCGGCATTCCGGGCCTGGGGGCCGGGCCTAGTCTTCATCAGTATATAACTGTTCGTGTTTAACGTCTTAGACAAGCTTTATTTTGCTGACCAACGGTGCCAAATTGTTTGTTTGTATATGTTTTTTTTCTCTCTTTTCTTGATTCCAATGCATATATATTTGTTTGTATGTCTTTTCTCATTTCTTGGTTCCGATGTATGCCAGGTCATCAGTCAGCGATCCAGTTGGAAAGTAGTAGTAACAGGGGAAATTAAATGGGTGTGCAACCGAGCAAGAGCCAAGAGGTACGTGAGGCGAGCGACGCGCGACCAAGTTCTACGCTGGCACATAAATTTCCAGGACCAGCAAAATGAGGGCCAACTCTCTAGTGGGGGCCAAGCTGGTGTACTCCAATTTTACTTTTACACACATCCTGATCCTATATTTCAATGGCTGAACAAAAATCGATTTTTTCAGATGAGTGTTCAATATTGTAGCCGTCGTTGTTTTGTTATGGTGACATGTTGTATTTTTTGCTATGTTATAGCCACTAGTATAGAAAAGGTTTCTATTAGCAGCACTTTTTCGATTTTCACTGGCATTTCCTGGAACCACCTATGTGAAAGGTCAGTGAAAATGGAGACGGTCCACTAGCATCAGTTTGAGAACCACCTGTGTAAATCCATTTACACTGACGGTAGTCTTAAGACAACCGTTTGTGTAAATGGATGTACATTGGTAGCAAGCCTATGTCGCTTAAGCTAACCGCCTGTGTAAACATTCTTACACAAGCGGTTTATGTAACAGAACTGCTTATATTAACTAATTTTCAGAGGCAGGTTTGTAACATAAACTGCGAGTACAAATTTTTTGAAGAATTCAAATGCTCCCCGCCATATTACTATTCACTACTACAAAAAAACTTTTACAAGGCGTTTCCAAAATAGGTTCCGAGGCGGTTGGGCCGGTTGCCCGCCTTGGTTAATCATGGCACAGCAGCCGGCCCAGCAACCGCCTCGGTTAATGCTTAACCGAGGCGGACAATGTAACCAAACCGCCTCGGTTAATGCCTATTAACCGAGTCGGTTGGTTCAAAGCAACCGCCTATTAACCGAGGTGGTTGCCTTAGGTGGACTGTAGCACCCAGTTTTAAGAAAAAAAACCAGATACACACCATATGAGAGCCCAAGAAGTCAAATCTCACATATAGCTACAAATAAAGGTAATATCAATAGACAATGCTTAATATATAACATACTTAGTATAAAGGATATAACCTTAGACAGCAAACAGCGGAAAGACAACTCCGATCTTCGGGTGAAGACTCCAATTCCATAGGGACAACTGACTGGTTGATCAAAAGCCTAATTCCTCCAAACTCTAGCAATTTGGTACCCATCCAGGATTTTTCCAAAGATTTAAAAAGTAAAGCAAGCGTAAGTACATGTCGTACTCAATAAATATAACATGGGGTTCATAAGGCTCAAAACGCTGACACTGGTTTAACTACAATTAGCTTTTAATGAGTCATCTTTTAGCAATTGAGTGGCAACAAGTTTATTAACAAGCCCATATAAATACATGATCAGGTAAACATGAATAATGAATAGCATAAACAATAATCATTAGTGAGCATCTTCATCATCAATATCATCAGTGTTCATCATCTATTTCGTAAGGGTCCAAGGCCGCTCGTGACCATGAGCATGGCTGATATACCAGTTTTACACTCTGCAGAGGTTGTATACTATCACTGTGAGTCGTGATTTACCCTTTCGCCTGAGGCAGACAACCTCTTGACCCACTATCAAGGAAGGTCGATAGGGTTCACTATAAAGCCTTTCAAAGGTTCGTCTAACAAGTTAGGGCCGCTAAGGTTTCCCCATCAATAAGCATAAACCCCCCTCCAAGGAGTGACTAACAAAATACCAAGAAACCAAAGTGCACCCTCTTGGTAGGCCGAGATCATACCTATCGGAGCCCCTCTTGCGCCATAAAGGTAACCACTAACAAGCTAGAAAAGATCCTCATAGTGAGCTAAACCAGAGCCATGTAGTCCTCACAGCTGTATTGTAAGTCCCGGATGTTCACTTACAGATAAGTCCTTAGGGAGAGGAATCTAGAGCACCATAAAAACAGCCTAATATCTAGCCCCTTGTTCCATGTTGCTAAAACGCATCTTTTACTGTTTATTGCATATACCATTAGTCAAGTTATAAGATCATGGCTTTAGTTTGAGCACTAGCATCATATTACCCAATGCAATACCCCAAAGGTATTAAGGTACAAGTACAAAAGACTAGGAAATCCTTAGTGGTAATCAAGGTAGACATATGCAGCATGAATTAAATGATTAATGGTGTATAGGACAACAAGGATGATCCCATGCTATACTTGCCTTAAACTCAGATCTTCTTCTAGTGAATTGTAACCTCCAAAAGACTTCTTTTGGATCACCAACTTCTTTTATATCACCAACGCAAAGCTCACCGACTGGACATGATCATAAAGCACCACACAAGCATCCATGCAATCATACACGAAGCACACAATAGATCTAAATTAGAATAGTACACCAAATATAAAATCAAGATGAAAAGTTTGTAAAATGAATCTACGTCTCGCTACAAACACACAGACGCGAAAAGCACTCTAATCGGAGCTATAACGAAAAAGTTTTGAATTAAACAAGATTTCCTTTAATAAAATAATAGATTAAATCTAACCTCGCATTTCAAAAGTTGAAAATATATTTAACAGTAGGATGAACATGTAGATTACTCAATTACGAATCTAACACAACTTGAATGGATCAAAACGGAGTTAAAACGAAGATTTTATGGCCTAAATAAGACTAGTGGTAAAATTGTAAATAGATGAAAGGGTATTTTGGATCTAACCGAAGAAACTATGTTTTCAAAAGAAGAAAATGTATTCTGAATCTAACAGAGGGATTTTACGCTTTTTAAAAGAGAAAATGTATTCTAAATCTACTAGAAAGAAACTACGTTTTTGGAATAGGAAAACATATTCTAGAAGTGCGCCATGGACTGCGGGTTATATTACGTGAAACTGTAGGGGCTCTTTTGCAAATAACCCTGGCGAAGGGGTACGGGTGATCTTGGACTATTGGATTAAATCAGGACGGCTTAGATTAGAAAAGAGGGGGAGAGAGTCACCGATCGGAGAAGAAAACCGACGCGGCGGAGCTCCATTACTGGCGGCGAAAAGTTCCCCGGAGCGCTTCGTTTGGGCCCTAGAGGCCACGGTTTGACGAGCTAAGAGCATAGGGAATAAGAGGAGAAGACGACGAACTCACCTAGGGCCTTCTTGTGGTTGACGGTGGGTCTACGACGTCGGGCAGCGCGGCGGCGACGATGACGGCTAGAGGAGGAGAAAAATCTAATTTACTACATGAGGATTTCCCAAACTAGGAGCTCATCTTATGATAGTTTTGGTGTGCTTTGCCCAAGGGGTTGGTACATATTTATAGGGAGAAAAACTCCCCATATCTACATCAACTAACAATATGGTACTAATTGATGTTGCACCCTCCACATTTACTAACGGGCCTAAATAATCATTAAAGCACATTAGTAAATAAATGTATGAGCCTTTGAGATTTATTAGGATTATCGCACATGGGCATTGAGAGTTGGTTGGAAAATGAGATATATTATTTATTTTCAGAATTAATTAATTTTGCGAATAAAATAATTCTAGAAAAGTCCAGAATTGATATTTAAGCCACGAAAAATACTCCGAGACCTCCAAAAATTTGGGGAAAATTCCCAGAGACACTTTGAACATGATGAACCCAAATAAAGTATTTGGAGCTTATGAAAAGATTATTGGGAACTTGGAACACAAATATTAAGGTGAAGGAGGTAGGAATTAAATACAAAAAAAAACTAGAAAATTCCTAGAGATAGATATTCGTCTCCTAAACGTATTTTTAAAAAAACATATTTTACACATAGAAACACAAGGTGCGACCGGCATGAATGCAACAAACACGTTTCTACCTTAAGATAAATTTTAATCTAATGAAAATTTATTATTTCCCCATGTTTTTGTGAGCATAAAAATACAAAATTAAATTATTTTAGCTCTATTTCAAGAGAAGCAAATTTTAGGGTGTTACATGGCCCGCCTCGGTTAATCGATTAATCGAGGCGTTTGGTGCAATGCAACCGCTTCGGTTAATATACGATTAACCGAGGCGGTTGCCTTATAGTGCCCGCCTCGGTTAAGCCTGAGGGTATAAATCTCGGATGAAAATAAATTAAGTACTAAAATGTAAAATTTTCAAACGACTTTGGATGGAAAATGATCAAAATAAAAGTTGTAGATCTCGAAAAGTTATAGAACTTTGTAGTTGACAACTTTTTCATTCGAAATCATTTTGTCAAGGAAAACTATGTTTTAATTTGTCACATTTGAAATTTGAATTTTTTAAATGACCTCAAATGGAGAAACAACCTAAACGAAAGTTATAGATCTCAAAAAGTTAAACAACTTTGTAGTTGACAAATTTTTCATTTGAAATCATCTAACTAAGGATAATTACGTGTAAAGTTGGTACATTTGAAATTCAAATTTTGCAAATGGCCTCGGATGGAGAAATGACCAAAATAAAAGTTTTAGATCTCGAAAAGTTAAAAAACTTTGTAGTTGACAACTTTTTTATTTGAATTCGTTAAGGGTCTCAAACACTCATTTCAAATTCGATTCAATATAATATGCGGAGAAAAAATATCTATAGTTGACACAAGTGTTAATGGGATGGAGTGGTAGAGGAGGTTATGCGCGAGGGCGAGGTCAGGGGTTAAGGGTCTCAAACCCCCGCAGCCGCTTTAATGTTGTACGTTGGTGATCCAGAACAATACTTTGAAGATCTATAGTTGACACAAGTGCCAAAATAAGACAGTGAGTTGTACGTTGGTGATCCAGAACAACACTTTGAAGATCAAGACCAGTAGCAATACTCGGATTAAGCCAAGTATAATATGAAGCCCCTTGTTACCTATTCACTTTAATGCAGTCTCAATTCATATGCATATGTTAATGAACCGCCTGGGGTCTATCTACCTTGTTGTTGATTACCTTGTCCTTGTGTTTACCTATGTGTTTAGCATGTGGGTAGTATGCTTAGCTTGCTTCAACTAATATTGAGTAAAGAATACAATTAAAGATATATGCAACATGGTACTAAAAGATGCTCTTTAGCAACAAGGAACCAAGGAGGGCTAGAGCATTGGGACTTTTCTTATGGTGCTCTAGTTTCTCTCCATAAGGACTCATCTTTAAGTGGCAACCCCAGACTTACAGTAAAACCATGAGGACCACATGGCTCTGGTCTTAGTCTAGTACCTTGCTCTTTCTAGTTTATAGCAGCTTACCGAAAGGGCAAGGGAGGCATACCAGGCTGGGTATGGGCCTCATCCCTAAGGTGTGTACTGTGCTGCGAGTATTAGTGTCATTCTTGGAGATGACTCCATAACACTTGGGAGATGGAATCCTTAGTGGCTGCTCCTTATTAGAACAATTGGGGAAAAGCTTCGTAGTGCACCCTACCTGCTCACCTTAGATGTGTTTTGGGAGTAATTAACCCGGGCATATGGGCAACATAACTTATGGTGAAAGTGTACAATCTATGCAGAGTGTAAAACTGGTATATCAGCCGTACTCACGGACATGAGCGGCCTAGATCCTTACTGAATAGTTGGTTACTCAGATGGTTTGGGTTATGACTAAAATTGCTGATATCTCTAATTATTTACATTTGGAAGCCTAAGTATAATCTAGCAACTTATGTTTAATAATAAAACTTGATCAACTAAAAGTGCTAACCGCAGTTCAGCCATGTCAAGCCTTTGAGCCTGCATCCCCTCATGTTATGCTTGCTGTCGGTGCAAAAAGTGACCAACAAGTAAATATTTATAGTTTTGTCGTACGTTATGATCGGATATGGCCTAGCACTCAATGACACATGGTTTATACTAGTTCAGGCAATGTGCTCTATGTCCAGTCTCGGTCGGTCAGTGACTTTATTCCTGAACCTAGGTGCTCGAAGTTTGCTGTGGAGTTACAAACGAGTGGGAATAAAATGGGGGTGTTAGAGGTCCGGTCGGACTCTAAACTGAAGGGCCAAGAGTGACGGGGAGCTCCAATGTGCGCTAAGTATTTGAACGTATGCTCTGTGTAGCTTTAGACCTTTAGAGTTCTAAAACCTAGTAGAGAGAGCGTTGGAATCAATCGTCTAAATCGTCCGTCTTTGGGAGAGAGTGCATCCCCTTTATAGGTGAAGGGGATGGCCTTACAAGTGAGAGAGTGTGAGATAGAGTGTGTGTGTTTCCTAGTCTTGTTGCCCACGCTGTCAGGTACAAGACGGTCGTCGGCATCCACAATACTGTTTGTGTCGGACGCACATGATAGGCTTCACTGTGTTCGCCTGGTATGGCAAATACCGGCGCCCACAACACTGCTGATGCCTAGATGCATGTGGCAGGCTCCATCGTGTTCTTCTGGTATGGCAAATGTTGGCACCTATCATACTGTAGGACAAATGTCGTCGTCCACAACACTATTTTAGTTCTAACATGCCTAGAAAGTTGCAGAGCACCCTTCTGACATGTCTAACACTACTGTCCTACAGGTGTGCAGGGTACGGTCCTTGGTATTGCGGTTGACTTGAGCGCCTTGCCTTTATCTGCTTCGCTTGATTTCTTGGGTCCTCACCGAGCGGGCGTCCCCGGCCCGGTCGTTCCCAGTCGGCTCTGACTGCGTCGGTTGGAGTTGGAAGCTTTAGGCAGAGGTTTGGCGTATTTCTGGTCGGAGACGTGGGTCAGAGTCAGAAAAGAGAGTCGTCCCCTTCTTGGCCAGGCCTTCCGGTTGAAGACGCGGGTTGGAGTCGGAAGTGAGGGTCGTCCCCTCCTTGTCCAGGCCTTCCGGTCAGAGACGCGGGTCGGAGTCGGAAGCGAGCATCGTCCCCTCCTTGGCTAGGCCTTCCGGTCGGAGACTGAGTGGCTCTTTCGGCCTGTCGCAGGTATCTGGGCCGGCCCAAGACTAGCGCGTTGTCCTAGCATTGTCTGCTGGGCCGCGCTTTTGCTGGGAAGCAGGCCCATTGAAGACCCTGGGTTTATGAACCCGACATTTGCAAAGCGGTAGTAGCTTATGCTTGTTTTATTTCAATACTTTGCAAAAATCCCGGATGGGTACAAGATGGAGGTTCTTTAGTGGAGTTTTCCAAGGGGTGCTAGGTTTATGATCAACCAGTTGACGATTCCTGTGGTGTTGGAGGCTTCGCCAGAAGAATAGAGTGATAGTACATAATGTAAAGTAAGACTATGTCTTTTGTAATAAATGCTTATACGCTATGTAACAAAGGCATTGTCTTTGATATTTTCCCCTTCATTTATAGCTATATATGTGAATTGAAT
Organism: Miscanthus floridulus; assembly: GCF_019320115.1. Lineage (NCBI taxonomy): Eukaryota > Viridiplantae > Streptophyta > Magnoliopsida > Poales > Poaceae > Miscanthus > Miscanthus floridulus. Next base: position 78,681,559 of record NC_089594.1, on the reverse strand, counting down.
TCCTGGGCACACATATCGTGTGTATCTGGTTTTGTTCTTAAAACCAGGTGCTACAACATGGCATCTCCATATATCTTTAATAACCATTTAGCAGAAATTTTACTTTAATTTTTGGGGGCACTTGTTGTAGCCGTGTCACCATTAATCTAGATTTTAATTTTAAAACTTTAAACTTATTTTTTATTACAACTTTTTATTGTGGTCATAATTTAAACCTATAGTTCTGGAGTCTAGCTATTATTATCGAGAGAGGATTCCTTATTTGCCATCAGATGTCATCGAAGTAATTAAGAGTTCTAAGATCTGAATCCTTATTTTTCATTAAGTAAAAGAGACAGTTGAGAAGAAGGTACAATAAGAACAAGTCTCAACTTACCATGGATATATATTTGTAGTATGTATAATCTATCCGTAATATTAAAGAGCGAAAGATTTCTTCATCCATTATCACTCAACACCATCCAATGGGGATCCGACAGACTCAAACTCTCATATGCATGAAGAAGTCATGACCAAGTACGGTTTCAGAGTCCAATCTTAGTTTTACTAATTAGAGGTCCTAACTTGGGTGTGCCGAGATATATACATGCTGTTGCTTCTCTGTGTCAGTGTCAGTACCAATAGCTACCAGCTAGTCACTCCTGGCTGCTGGCGCTGAGCCCAATGGTGGGCATGGAACTCACCAAGTTAGAAAACCCATATATATATTTAGGGCACGTATAATACACAAGACTAATGTTTACCTGCTAAATTTAGTACCTTGTGATCCCAATTGTTAGCCAACCACCTAGCTAGTTGTCATAATTAATAATGGTAGAAATGGGCTAATGGATTGAGAAAAGACTAAAAATATCCTCATCTAGATAGTCCTATGCGCTCGGTGCAACCCATGATCTTCTACAACATCAGTGGTGGCAATGAGGATCATCATAAGGCGGATGGAGCACGACAGACAGCAGCTCACTGGAGTGGGTGGCTGTCCAAAATACCAAGGACATGGTCATCAAATTGGAAGAGGGCCAAACAGGGGGACTTGAGCACTCGCACTACTACAGAAGTTAACTGTAGGGGCGGCTCTAGAGCCTCTGTAGGGGCGGCTGCGCCAGCCGCCCTTCTCAGGATGTTCCTATAGAGGGTGCCTCTGTAGGGGCGGTTTCCTGACCGCCCCTACAGTGCCCTCTGTAGGGGCGGCTGGTGTTTTCAGCCGCCCCTACAGTTCCCTCTGTAGGGGTGGCTGGTAATATCAGCCGCCCCTATAGTGGACTTCTGTAAGGGCGGCTGTATCACCAGCCGCCCCTACTGTGTGTATTTGTAAGGGCGGTTCAATCAAGAACCGCCCCTACAGTGGATTTTTCAGGAAAAAAAATAATTCAAATTGCATATTGCATATGAATTATACTTATTTTAACAATACATTTTAAGAAATTGCATATTGTATATCAGAAAAAATAACACATGAACAGATGATGCGGAGGCCAGATCCACGCTGCCATCCCCATGTTCAACTGCAAGAGCAGGTGCAGCTGCTATGATTTCTAAAATGCAACAAACAAAGTAACTGTATTGCTACAACATTTCATCCAGGTCATCTGTTTGATCTCCATGGTTTTATCATTTGACATCTAAGATATTTAAATAACACAGAGATCCTTCTTTAAACTTAGTACTTAAGATCATTGCATACTTTAAAATCAAGAGAATATATAATCATCCAAAGCATGAAATTGCTAGCCCAACTATTAAAAGGAAGTCAGCATGCATCCAACTGGCTTACACAAGATGCAACTCGAGAAAAATGACAGCTAGATAAATTACCTTCAACTTAGCCTCCAACTAAATCTTCACTCCTCCATACCTTGATGCTTCTCCAGCACTCTGAATTCATAGAGCCATTGTCTGATGCTAAACATTAAACAACTTGGGTTGCCTTTTCTGAAATTAAATGGAGTCATGCATCAGAAGCAAGGAATAATATGTTTTCAGACTAGTGTTTAGAAAAAATTGAATAAGCTAAGAAACAGTAAATGAAATGAATAAGCTAAGAAACAGTACAGGTAATCAATATATGGACAGAAACAGTACATTTTCATGAGCACAAAAGTTCAGAACTGCCATTTAAACTAAATATGAACTCAAAGGAATTACAAATGAGAACAGCTCCTATCTCAAGGTCAGGTCATTTTTTGCCTACTAACTGTACATATGTCACCAGCTCCTATCTCAAGTTTCCTATCACAGCTCCTATCTCAAGTTTCCGGGAAGCTTTTTTCTCACTAAAAAATATGCAACTGCAGCCCATGTAAAGGAAAACAAACTAGGATCTATTGCAGCAGTGTGTATCACATAATCTATATATCACAGAACTACATAAGATTGTTGAATTGAATATTGAACTGCATAAATGGATCCTTTATGGGCTAGCAATTGACAAAAATCTGATTACATCATTAGAGCAATGCAACTCACCACAGAGCCTAGCCACGTCCTTGTTCTCTTCGTCCTGAACATTAGGACAACTTCTTATCCTGTAGTAGCGTGTATTGTGAGCTCCGTGGTTGCCTCTGCTAGCTCCCTACATGTTGGACAACAACAACCTAAGCATAAATAGGTAAATTCATATAAGGTCATGCTGAAATAATAAGTAGGTATTGAACATTTGAGATCACGAATAGTGGGCATAATAAGGCCTATGAAAAAATGCAGATATGGACATAGAGTTCTCAGATGCAAGCTAACAAATGTGTCCATATCTTAGCCAGTTAGGCTTCAGCCTACTCAGAGTATTAGGGTACACGAATGTACTATGTGATGGATCAAAGGGAGAAAATATCATAATCCAGTATATGCAGTGTGATATCAACAGGTAAAGTATAGACACAAATTAAAGATACCATTTTTCATTTAGAAGATCTAAATGCACACAGCAGCAGGCAGCAGAGATCCCCTTTGCGAATAGCAAATGAAATCCACATATACAGGTTCCCTCGCAAGGGAAAAACACTACTACTATCCAAAATGCAGACCAATAGTACTTGATTAAAGGGTTATATTGTTCAACAAAACATTGCAGAATAGATCCACACCTGTATATCAGACTGGATTGATTAGCATCTAACAAGAACAGGAAAGTAGGATTACAAAATGGAGGACCTACGTGGACACTTCGTTGCACGGCACCTGCTGATGCCCCGCGGCCGGCTGGCCCCGTGCGCTCGACGACGCCCCGGCTCCGCAGACGCCGCCGCCCGCGCGCTCCGCTCCATGCCCCGCCCCGACCATGCGCGGTGCGGGCTCGACCCTCGAAGCCACCACCGCGAGCCACAGAACCGGCGACGCGCGCCCCGCCCGCCGCCGCCCGCGCTGTCGCCACGCTAGGGTTCACCCTTCGCCGATTCAGGGGAAAATATGCATCCGAGAGTGCTGCACACGAGCAGAAGGAGCAGAGGGAGAAAGCGTTGACGAGCTGCGCGCGAAGGATGTGGGAGAGGGAGGGGGCCGCCGGGCTCCAACCGCGGCGGCTGCAGGGGGGCCGCCGCCGCCTCGCAGCAGGCGGCAGTTGGAGAGGGAAGGGGAGAGAGAGAGGAAAGGGCGGGAGAGACGGAGATGAGAGGCAGGCGAGGGAGGGCTACGGAGGAGGAGGATGGTGGCTACCGTCGTCGCGCCAGCCGCCGGCGCGGACGCTCGCGCCCGCCGTGGCCCCCTGCCCGCGTCGGAGAGGGGGAGCGAGAGAGAGCGAACACGAGAGAGAGGAGGGGAAGAGAAGCTTCGTGAAGGAGAAGACGAAGCTGAGTATATATTTGTTTCGGTGGATTCCGATGAGAAGCAGGAGAAGCAAGAAAGAAGCTGAGCAGAAGCCGGATAAGGTAAGGTGAAGCAGGAGAATCAGCTTCCGTTAGAATCCGATCCAAGAGATCTGTGTCGTCGGTTGTGGAGATCGAACGGGCGAAATAATTTGGGCGACGTGGCACGTGGTTCTGGCGGCCAAAGTAAACTCGTTTGATAATAAGAGATATATAATTCAAATTCGAATCTGACCGCCACAAATATACAATAACAAAAACAACTACAACAATTTAAAATTGTAAAATTGAACCTTTAAAAATAGGGGAAAAAATTTAAATTTTAAAAAATTAAAATCAAAACTACTAAAATAATTTTGAGACACCAAATGATCTCAAATTAAAATTTGATAAACATAAAAGTTATAGAGGTCATGAAGATCTACAACTTTTATTTTGGTCATCTTGTCATTTGACAAAATTTGAACCTTTCAAATTTGAAATTTTAAAAAATGACAAGTTTGAACCAAAATTTAAGACCCAAAATGATTTCAACATAAAAAGTGATCAATACCAAAGTTGTTCAACTCATTAATATCTACAGCTTTTATTTTAGTCATCTTGTCATTTGACAAAATTTGAACCTTTCAAATTTGAAATTTTAAAAAACGACAAGTTCGAACCAAAATTTGAGACCCAAATTGATTTCAACATAAAAAGTGATGAATACCAAAGTTGTTCAACTCATGAATATCTACAACTTTTATTTTGGTGTTTTTTTCATTTGACAAATTCTTAGCACATATTGTTCACTAATCTTACACATGTCTCATATAGTTTATAAAACCTTGTGAGAGATGTGTCACATTTGTGAACAATGTCATTACCACTTTGTTATATGAAGAAATGACCAATACAAAAGTTGTAGATCTTGATGAGTTATTGAACTTTGATATTTATCACTTTTTCAGCTGAAATCATTTGGGGTACCAAAATCTTGTCTGAAGTTGTATTTTTTTGAAATTCAAAATTTAAATTGCTCAAACTTTTCATATGTATATATTGACAAAATCAACAAAATAAATTGATAGAGAATGATTTTAGAAAATTTTAGGAAAAAAATCAGATTTAGAGTTAGTATGAAGAAGAAAAACTAGTTACAAAGTTGACCCACAGATTAAAAAAATAAATCACATTGTTTACAATGATCATGTAAGGATCATCTAGAACAGTGTGATTTCTCTTTTTAATCTATGAGTAAACTTGGTAACTAGTTGTTCTCCCTCATACTAACTTTAAATGTGATTGTTTTTTTCCTAAAAATTTCTAAAATCATGCTTCAGCATTTAATTTTGATCAAACTTGGATGTGACAATGTTTTACATATTTTAAAATTTAAAATTTGAAATTTGACAAGTTCAAACCAAATTTTAAAACCCTAAATGATTTCATATATAAAAGTGATGAATACAAAAGTTGTTCAACTCATCAAGATCTACAACTTTTATTTTGGTCATCTTGTGATTTGACAAAATTTGAACATTTCAAATTTGAAATTTTAAAAAATGACAAGTTCGAACCAAAATTTGAGACCCAAAATGATTTCAACATAAAAAGTGATGAATACCAAAGTTGTTTAACTCATTAATATATACAACTTTTTATTTTAGTCATCTTGTCATTTGACAAAATTTGAACCTTTCAAATTTGAAATTTTGAAAAACGACAAGTTCGAACCAAAATTTGAGACCCAAATTGATTTCAACATAAAAAGTGATGAATACCAAAGTTGTTCAACTCATGAATATCTACAACTTTTATTTTGGTCATTTCTTCATTTGACAAATTCTTAGTACACATTGTTCACTAATGTTACACATATCTCATATAGTTTATAAAACCTTATGAGAGATGTGTCACATTTGTGAACAATATCACTACCACTTTGTCATATGAAGAAATGACCAATACAAAAGTTGTAGATCTTGATGAGTTATTCAACTTTGGTATTTATCACTTTTTCAGCTGAAATCATTTGGGGTACCAAAATCTTGTCTGAAGTTGCATTTTTTTTTAAATTCAAAATTTAAATTGCTCAAACTTTTCATATGTATATATTGATAAAACCAACAAAATAAATTGATAGAGAATGATTTTAGAAAATTTTAGGAAAAAAATCATCAGATTTGGAGTTAGTACGAGGAAGAAAAACTAGTTACAAAGTTGACCCACAGATTAAAAAAAGAAATCACACTGTTCACAATGATCGTGTAAGGATCATCTAGAACAGTGTGATTTCTCTTTTTAATTTGTGGGTAAACTTTGTAACTAGTTGTTCTCCCTCATACTAACTCCAAATGTGATAGTTTTTTTTCCTAAAAATTTATAAAATTATGCTTCAGCATTTAAGTTTGATCAAACTTGGATGTGACAATGTTTTACACATTTTAAATTTTGAAATTTGAAATTTGACAAGTTCAAACCAAATTTTAAAACCCTAAATTATTTAAGATGTAAAAGTGATGAATACAAAAGTTGTTCAACTAATCAAGATCTACAACTTTTATTTTGGTTATCTTGTCATTTGACTAAATTTGAACATTTCAAATTTTGAAATTTGAAAAAAGACAAATGGGCACTGCATGGGCGGCTGGTGATTGAGCCGCCCCTACAGATCAGCCCCAACTGTAGGGGCGGCTCCGGTTACCAGCCGCCCCTACAGTGCCATCTGTAGGGGCGGCTGGGCCCCGAGGACGCCCACTGTAGGGGCGCCCCCAACCCCAGCCGCCCCTACAGGAAAAATATCCCGTTCCTAGTGTGAGAATCTGGCGTAGTGTCGGCGATGTGCGAGGAGCTTCGGGAAGGCAGCCGCCCACTCTAGTGCGAACTTGGCATGAGAGGGTTGCGGGCTGGGCTCCGGTCCTCATACAGGTCCAGATGGATCAGCAGCTCATGGAGAAGAGGAAGGGGCTAGCATGTGGGCTCCATTTTCCACAAGCAGATTAACACTAGCTAACCAGATTAGGATCTCATGTGATACAGTTAGCATATTTAGGGCTCTAAGTGTATTTTTCCCAAAAAAAGGGATCTGAATGTATATTTTGGAAGTTTAGGTGGTACCTCACGCCAAATGCGAGGATTGAAAATGCATTTTACTCCTGAATATATATTTAGAGTCCTAATAATTCATAGAGCATTCATACTTTGGCTCTCGCTGCCAATTATGCATCTCTTAAAATGTGAAATTCATTCATAATCTTGAAATAAGATAATAATAGTAATAAAGTAGAACAAATGCCGTGAGGCACACTATTTTTGAAATATGGACCGCAAAAAATAAATTTGGGACTGTGCAAAATGTCTTTATGATGAGAGGCAAAACGATCGTTTTACCCCTCACTTAATGTTGAATATAGAAGGAAAGATAAAGATAGTGTGAAATAAGGAAGTTTGAGATTTTTGGGCCGAAAAGACTTTATTTTAGTAGTGTCAAATAAGAAATTGTGAAACCTAGTTGATAAGAATCTTGGTTTAATTGTTTGTGATGATCGATTGACAATTGATGAAATGGCTTTGAGTGCTTTTGGGATTGCATGAAACTCTTGTCTCTTACTTGACTCTTTGGTTGTGTTTAACCTTTGCCCTTTCTTTGGGGACTGAGACTTTTTTACTTGGATCTTTCATGATCCTTTCTCATATCAAGTGACTTTGTATTTGCTTTTACTTGACTTTTTGGTACTTGAATGGGAGTTCTCTGTTTTGCTTTCAAACCTTCTTTGATGTGTTTCATTATAGTTCAATGCATTCATCAAGGGAGAGTTTTTGAGAGACCAAGTTGAGAAGTGCCTTGGTCTCATCCATGTGTGATGAATGATTGAGACAAGAGTTGAGAGATTTGAGGCTTTCCCGGTTGAGTTCATATGTCATTTGTGCTTGATTATGTTAATGGCTAACCAGAGGTGTCGTGGTTTTTTTGTTATTTTGAGTGTGTTTTGCAGCATGTCACTTGGTTTGTGAATGTGTAGGTGTTGGGTGCGCTGAGGTGGCTGACAAGCGACCGAGAAGGTCAAACGAGAAGTCTGTGCGTGATGATGGATCAGAAGCGGTGAAGGGCAGACATATAGGCTTGTACCAAATGACCAAGAGGCGAAGGTCAGACCATGGGCGGCTCGCATCGGACACATTAAAGAGAAATAGTATATGGGTGATGAAGATGGCGTCGACCGGAGTCAAGGATGGGGTTGGGCGAAGTCACGGCGAGGCGTTGCGAGTGCTTGGTGGACTGCTGGGTCAAGGACATGAAGGTTGGGCACGCATCGACATCAGTGAGTCCCTCCTAGCGAGGTGTGCATAAGGGTTCGCCAGATTAGTCCTCAAAACCCGGGATGGAAGGTTTGGTGGTTTGGGCCTCAAAACCATCGGCTGCAGGTTTGACTAGTTTGGGCCTCAAAACCTAGAATGGCGGACCGACAGACACATGGTGGCATCTTGAAGCTTGCACCGAAGTGAAGCAAAGTCGAGAAGGCACAAAGTCGGTTGGATCAACTATGACAAACATAGACTGTTTTGCTATATAAAAAATTGATCTGCTAAGAAATGGTTTGTGATTGCACATCATGAAGTAATCCAAAGTTCAAATTCGTGCAAGATTTGTTCTTCTCCCCCAAATCTGATATTTTTCTTTTTCTGTGTTTGTCGGATCTATTTTTAGGGATTTTTTTCTTTTTCTCTTTTGGCTGCGATTTTGGTTTTGGTTTTTGGGGGAAATCGGTGCTAGGATATGTAACGAGATAGCCTTGTCATCAATTTGTTGAATCCATCCCCTCACGTGCACCTTGAGTCGATGGGTTTTCCCAAAAATTTCCTCTCTCTAGAGTTTCCTTTGTGATCTGAAATTAGCACTTAATTTTCAATCTTTGGAAGGGGCTTTCGCTTGAGATGGATGCTACATAAACTTGTGAAGCCCCCTCTGAAATTAATTTGTGTTCTATTGGTTCAGATTTGATCAAGTTTCGAATCATTTTATGAAGTTGCGCTTGTTCTATTATTATTATTTTTTTTTTGCTTGGGATCCAGTTTTTGATTAATTTATGAAATTAATTTATGAAGACACGGGACAACCCACGAGTGTCTCGTGCATGGAATTTTTCTTGCAGTGACTGTCCGACGCTTTCTTCTGTGATTCTCCTGTCCTTTTCGACTGACCGGACAATCCGTTGTGCGAAATACCTTTACCTGCAAACCGTTCGATGTGTGGACTATAGTCTCGTCTCACGTTTTTCTTGGCTTTAGAGGATTGTCTGGCACTTGTGATTTTTTTTTTTTTTTTTTTGTGATCGGACCATCCGGTGCATCACTTTTCTTTTGACCACTGTGTAGTTACACAGAAGCATTTGTCTAGTGCGCATTATTTCCTCCTGAGTGAGTGCACCGCTAGTCCTCGGGTTTCTTGTTTGCCTTCTTGTCTCTGTTTCGTGTTTTCTCGTGTCGCGTTCACATTGCTTTGAAGTGCTTTGGGTTGATATATTGAGATATAGGCAGCCTAGTTCCCAATAAAAAAATTATTGGCTCCCATCTATGAATCTATCCCTAGTCGTCATTTTAGAAATTCAAACATTTTTCTACATGTTAGACTTGGGCCCCGTTGTTGGAGCTCCAACAGACTCCAGCTACTCTGTTCACCGTAGCAAAGAACTGTTTTTTTTTCAAAAAAAATGAACTAGAACACTATTTTTAAGTTCACCACGCAATTAGCCTTTTAGACTTGTCACCTTTCGTTAATCTTTCCCATCTGTCATCAGCGGTGGCACTGACGACGCCTGGTGCTGTCTGCTATGTGGACTGCCAGGTGGGATGGCCCACTTGTCGGTTTCCTTCAGTGGGTTCGAGAAGTGTTCACCTCCTTTCGACCTTCCCCCACAAGCACAAGCCACCTCCTTCCAACAAGCATAAACGCTGAAGATCGCAACCTGATGTAGTCGCCCATGGTGACGTGGGGTGCGTTTGGTTCTGACAGCAGCCTTGCCTTGCCTATCTTGCACGGACTCCAAAAAACTTGCCATGCTAGGGTCTGCTTGGTTCCTCTGCCGAGAACTGTTATGCTTTGCTCAGCGAGGATAGCAAGTGATGGTGCTTGTTTGGCGCCAGCCTAGCCGGGTTTGCTGTCTCTGCCGGGACATTTTTGTGTGTCAACACCAGGACCTCAGGTCCATTACTTGAACAAATATACATAGGCCCATTACTGAAAAAAATATATATGCGGTGAAGAAATATATATTCCTTGTGGATCTCATCACCAACCAACTTGCCACCATGCATACTATATACATAGCGTTAGAACGAGCGACAAGGCAAAAAGAAACACGGACGAACAGTGTTGCTCCGTCATAAAGCAAAGGACCTTTATATATTGGTGCAGTGCAGGCGCAAGGCAGAGGACAACCCCATAATAATCCAGGACGTCAGGTCCATTACTTGAACAAATATACATGCCCAAGATTACAAGAGCACCAGCAGGCTTTCCAGCACCTTCACTTCTGGTTCCCATGATTTGGCAGTATGCCGTGCGTAGGCCTCAGTAGACAGTATGGGTATGACCACTCCCGTTGGCAGTAAGCTGAGTATTGTGTGGTGCAGACGTGCTTCTAACGATCGGGTCTCACTGCCACTGGCCACTGCAAGCTAGCACCATGGGGCTCTTCCCTGCATACATTAGTTACATGATCAATGCATAAAGATACATGAAAATAGAGTACATACTAAGCGGTACTATGTAACAGCAGATGTGGGTGCAGTGGCACACTGCCTTTGTGAGCCAAAACCAAAAGTAATACTAGTTACCTGAATATCTAGTGATTTATTTTTGATATGGCCGTGCAGCAATTAATCTTCATCTTCAGCGAATGTAGTCGATTATGCGCGACTTGATATGGCTGATCTTGTCGTACTCAGATGAGCTACCTGTTGACAAGGACTCGTACAGCTTCTTGCTGCAAGTCAACTTGAGAATTGAGATACCTTGGGGTCACTGCTGTCTGATATTCCAGAATTGTCTCCATGGTGGCGTCCTTCATCTCCATGCTGTCGAGTGACCGGACTCCTTTTAGCACCTCCACGTTTGGGCAGTGTACGATCTTGATTTCCTGCAACTTAGAGAGATCGCTGATCCTTTTCTGCTCGGGGCAGTTGAATACTTCAAGTTCCACAAGTGAAGGGAAGTTCTCTATATATGTCAGGTTGCTCAGCTCGTGCAGCTCCAGTTCTCTTAGATAATGCCTCTTGCTACTGGCGAGTCCGGGTGGAAGACATCTCAGCTTGCAGTTACGAATCATGACAAGTTCGAGAGCTGGCATGGCCACGGCATCTGCAGACTCATCCTCGCCCTGCACCTCCCAGTCCCATTCCTCCCATTCACACAAGCCAGCTAGCAAAAGAGTTTTCATATTAGGAAAAGCCATTACTGATCTTGCAGTAACAATACTTCCACCCACTGCCAGGGAGGAGGGTGACTGGAACTCAGGACCAACACTCTTGATGGTAGGTGCGTCGTCAATGACCAGGGCCTCCAAAATAGGGAGTTGGGTGCAGTAGTGAAGTTTGTCTATCCTTAAATGCCTCAGGCTGTTAAAGACCCATGTAGCTGGAAATATCATCCAATTTGGTAGCCGGCTACCAAAGTATCCTTCAATGTTTAGATGTCGTATACTGGATGGAGGGCTGAGCTTCTCAGTTACCTCCTCCACAGCTCGTTGCTGCTGCGGCTTGTTGATTTCTTCCCTCAATCCCATGGATCCGCTGCTACTCCAATTTAGTTCCAAATAATCAAGGTGCTCCTTTCTGCTAATCATGGACATTCCAGCCGACGAGCCAACAGGCACATTTTCTAGACCATGTAAAATAAGCTTCCTAAGCTGGAACATAGGCCCTATCTCTTCCAAGCTGCACCAGCACCCATCCCCATCCATGTCCAAATGTAATTTGAACCCGTAAAGTGTTAGAACATTGTCATTGGAACCATACAAGCTAAGAGTTCTTAGATGCAAAAGCCGTGTAATGCAGCTAGGAAAATGGTTAGCTGTGGACATCTATCAACCACAATGTGCTGCTTATTGTGGAGGGTAGCCTATGAATGTCTGCAGGTAGCCTAGATATATTTGTATATTCTATGTGGAGGTATCTCAGGTGCCTTAGCTGACACAGAGAGCCAACCAATCTGTCACAGTCAGTACCGCTTATAAGAAGTACAAACTCCCTAATGAGTCACTAGGCTTAAGATTAATTTTGTGATTTATAATTAATGTTGTTACTGATTTTTGCTTTTGTAGAATATCCCATTCTTGTGCTGATGATTTGGTTGATCCTATAGACAATCGACGTACATGGTTGTGGCTGCTACCACCTTCATTTTGCTCATCCTGGACCACCAACGATTCTTCTTCAGACATAAACTCAGGAAAAGATCATCATATGAACTGCTTCGGTCAGGTGGATGGATAAATCCCTCACTGATCCACATCGGAACAACTTCATTGTGCCAAATCCATGTTCCTTTTGGGAAAAGTGAGCAGTAGAGGAAGCACCGCTTCAGCCGGGGAGACAAATCCTCATAGCTCAAGTAGATCGTGCTGTCCAGTTCCTTACGCAATCCAACTACTGACCATGCATGATCATTCAAAACAGCCTCCCAATCACCTTCGCTTCCGGACCTCGTAATTAGGAGTCGTCCCATCACTTTGATAGCAAGTCGTAAACCTCCACACTTAGTGATAATTTTCATCCTGACATCTTTCAGGTGATCAGTTCCATCATGTACCTGCCATGGTTTCAAGACTACTTGTTGGCAAACAAATATCCATGCAACCATTTCCAGTATTAAAACATTGAATTTACAATATTTATTTGTAAAACAATGATAAGTCTAGAATACTAGTTGTAAAACAAATATTTATTAAAAGATCTTTAGCTGATTAAAATATATATTCCTTTGTATCCTCCCCACCGGAATAATCTAGAATGCTAGTTGACTGACCGAAAATGACGACCCACTACCGGAAACCGGCGATTTGCCGAGTGCCAGAGGCTTTGCCGAGTGTATTTTATCGGGCACTCGGCAAAGACCGTGTTTGCCGAGTGCCAAATAAAATACACTCGGCAAACAAAAACACACGGCAAAATACGTCTTTGCCGAGTGTTTTCTGGCACTCGGCAAAGATGTATTTTGCCGAGTGCCTTTGTTTTGGCACTCGGCAAAGAGGCTTTTTGCCGTGTGCATTTTTTTTTGGCCCTCGGCAAATCAGTTTTTCGAAGCAATTTTTGAGGCCCTAAATGAATTCAAATGAAAAACTTTTCAACTACAAAGTTGTATAACTTCTCAAGATCTACAAAGTTTATTTTGGTCATTTCTTCATTTGACAAAGCGACAATAACGTTGTTCATAAAATCTACATCTCTCATATTAGTTTAATGAAAGTAGAAGACAGATATATAAGATTTGTGAACAATGTTACTACCATTATGTCGGATGAACAAATGACCAAAATAAACTTTGTAGATCTTGATAAGTTATGAAATTTTGTAGTTGGCAACATTTTGATTTGAAATCATCTTGTCATGCAAAAACGACGTTTGAATTTGAAAATTTTAAAATTTGAATTTTTCAAACGACCTCGGATGGAAAAACTTCCTAAATGAAAATTGTAGATCTCCAAAAGCTATGAAACTATGTAGTTGACAACTTTTTGATTTGAAATCATCTTATCATGCAAAACTACGTTTGAATCTCTCAAATTTAAAATTCAAATTTTTCAAACGACCTTGGATGGAAAAACTTACTAAATGAAAATTGTAGATCTCAAAAAGTTATGAAACTTTGTAGTTGACCACTTTTTAATTTGAATTGATTGAGGGCCTCAAACAAGCAATTTACTCTAAGTTTGCCGAGTGCCTTTTTTCGGCACTCGGCAAAGCCGTATTTTGCCGAGTGCCTATGTTTTGGCACTCGGCAAAGAGGCATTTTGCCGTGTGCCTATGTTTTGGCCCTCGGCAAATAGGCATTTTGCCATGTGCATTTTTTTTGGCCCTCGGCAAATCAGTTTTTCGAATCAATTTTTGAGGCCCTAAATGAATTCAAATGAAAAACTTTTCAACTACAAAGTTGTATAACTTCTCAAGATCTACAAAGTTTATTTTGGTCATTTCTTCATTTGACAAAGCGACAATAACGTTGTTCATAAAATATATATCTCTCATATTAGTTTCATGAAAGTAGAAGAGAGATATATATGATTTGTGAACAATGTTACTATCATTATGTCGGATGAACAAATGACCAAAATAAACTTTGTAGATCTTGAGAAGTTATGAAATTTTGTAGTTGGCAACATTTTGATTTGAAATCATTTTGTCATGCAAAAACGACGTTTGAATTTGAAAATTTGAAAATTTGAATTTTTCAAAAGACCTCGGATGGAAAAACTTCCTAAATAAAAATTGTAGATCTCCAAAAGTTATGAAACATTGTAGTTGGCAACTTTTTTATTTGAAAACATCTTGTCATGCAAAACTGCGTTTGAATTTCAAAATTTTAAAATTCAAATTTTATAAACGACCTCGGATGGAAAAACAACCAAAATAAACCCTGTAGATCTCGAAAAGTTATGAAACATTGTAGTTGGCAACTTTTTGATTTGAAAACATCTTGTCATGCAAAACTGCGTTTGAATTTTTAAATTTTAAAATTCAAATTTTGTAAATGACCTCGAATGGAAAAACTTCCTAAATTAAAAGTGTAGATCTCGAAAAGTTATGAAACTTTGTAGTTCACAACTTTTTTATTTGAATTCGTTTAGGGCCTCAAACAAACAATTTACACTCGGTTTAGTATAATATATTGGGAACTAAAACGAAATCCAGACACAAGTGACAGTGTGGTGTAGTGGTAGAGGAGGTTTGTGCGCAGCGGGAGGTCTCGGGTTCGAATCCCGTCGGCCGCGTAGCCGTGAAATTTACGTGAAAAAAGCCGGAGATGGATGGGCACTGACCGGTGGGGGCCTCCACCAATTAAAAAAAATTCCATTTTTTTTGGTAAAAATTCCCATTTTTTCGGGTTTTTTTTCGGTTCCAACTTTGCCGAGTGTCGGGCACTCGGCAAAGGCTTTGCCGAGTGCCCGACAAAAGACACTCGGCAAAGACGTCTTTGCCGACTCATTTTTTACCGAGTGGTCTTTGCCGAGTGCAGCACTCGGCAAAGCCTTTGCCGAGTGCAAATTGGGCTTTGCCGAGTGCCCCTGGCACTCGGCAAATTCTCTGAGTCCGGTAGTGAGAGGGGGGGGGGTGAATGGGAGACATAAAATTTCTTTTCAAATATTTGGCCACTGTCCTAAAATTACCGCCAAACACGTAAAGCAAACACCGTGATGTCCACGACCCAAATAAGTGGGTGGATGTTCCCTAGGAACACAGCGGGGCACCACAAACGCAAGAACCTTCGCCACCCAACGCCGCGGGTGGATGTTCCCTAGGAACACAGCGTGGCCAAGAACAACCGCGTCATCCCCATGCCGTCGTCGTCGCCTTCGCCACCCAACGCCGCGGCCGCCGCCAGCGGCAGCCATCAGTGAGCGCGCGACTGATGAGCAGAGCTGTTCAGATGGACAGGAGGTTTTGATGGATTAACGACTTTCTTCATACTCCCTCCCTGTGCATTCTTCAGTGTTCTGCTAGTGTAGTAGCTCTTGTGATGTAGTAAAACTTTTTTTTTTCTTTTTTTTTGTTTGGTCTATGGTCTTGTGACCACGCCAAATTTGAATCAGTGATTGGATTTATATAACATCAAACCGTAAGTACTACAATCCTACATGCCAATTTGCGACCTTGTGAGGTGTCCATTTTTTTTGGTACAAATGTTTGAAGCCAATTTGATGTAGTGCTTCAGTGGAGCTTGTTCGGTATATCTTTTTCCTTGGTGTTTGATTGTACTTCTAGAAACGTATGGAAGGATGTATACAGCTGTTCGTGCACATGATATGAGGATGACTAGCGGATTATGATGTCTGAAAGCCCACACTGACTTGTCTGAAAGTGCAACTTTACACTTTCTGATAATCAATTTGTCAGACGTACATGTCCTAATACATTTCCCTTGCAATTCGTATCAACTTTGCTGATTCAGTCATTGCTTACAATTCCGGTAGCTTCGCATATCTGAAGCCAAAAACCTTTTAGACTTGAGTTTGTTCAGAGTGCAAATTTTTTCCAAGCCTTCTTTTCAAGTCCCTTTGGGCACACCTTTGTTCAGACTGCCTCTAGAACAAAGAGGGCGAACATGTGTCAAGAAATAAGCAATGCCATCTTTTCAGACCATTGTTCATCACTTTATGTGATGGTAGCAGGCATTTTTTCAGGCTTGCCTTTCCACTGAAGTCCAAAGCATAGAGCCTTTTTTTATTAATTTCTGCAGTGAAAGCAGTCAGAAAAGTTCTTGCCGGGAAAAAAGCTTCAGGAAAAAGGCTCCATATTCCCAATGCTGTCGATGATGCCTTCATGTGCAGTGCAGTTGCACCTCCACGCTTGTGTCCTTTATCCACTTTAGAATTTACCTTAGTATTATTCCCTTCCAACTCTTTAAGTTTCGCCAGTGCAGAGAGCTCAAAAAAATAAATGAATAAACCTCAATAAACAAATAAGCTCTCTTTGAGTTTTGTGACCAGAGTGCACGCGCCAGAAGCCTGCCATCTTTGTTTGTTCCCATGTATTCTTCTCTGATTACATTGCTGTGCACAGTCAAAGTTTATTTGGAGGATTCAGAGAAAAGATTCCTTGACCAATATCAGACACATGCAGTATTCTTTAACCTCACCCAATAGGGTGGTACAAGCTATTTCCATGGAAATATGATTGCATAGTGGACTAATCAACTAGCAGTGCACATTACAAGGTAACATCAGTGCCCGTCTTCCTGATGGTAGTGGTTGGGGCTATATTCACAATGATCCACAAGTCAGAAACTGTCAAGTCCTGCTTGGAATTTTCTGAAGCGCATGCATAAATGGACAGATGCAGGCTGCAGCTGTCATTTTGGCGGTTATTAACCACCTTTTGCCGTCACTTCAGAATGCTTATCTGGAATTAGGCACTTGTAACAACCTTTTCCATTTTTATAAGCTGAGTAATGACTTCACTCTATCAGTCACGCTTATACATGGCCATCGGGCCATGCCGGCCCGGCCCGGCGGCACGTCGGGCCGTGCCGGCCCGGAACGGTGTTGTGCCTCAACGGGCCGCCGTGCCTGTCGGGCCGTGCCTGCACTGTGCTCGTGCCTGCCCTTCGGCCCAAGGCACGGCCCGTGGACCGTTTGGCCGTGCCGTGCCGCCCGTTGGGCACGGCCATTTTCACCGTGCCGGGCCGGCCTACGGCCCGACAGGCAAAAAAACACCAAGTGCTGAAACACTTCATTTTCAAATTTCAACAAACAAAAGATCACATTTTCATTCACATTCACACACAGTTATCAACATTCACATTCATACACAGTTATGAACTGATCTGATCGACATTCAACATTCACATAATCACATTCACATTCACACAACTGTTAACCGATCAAGTTACCATTTTCATTCACAGTCAGTGACAGACTGACAGTTCACATCACAGATCACAGCACAAAGATAAAAGGAGACTAGATTATATGAAAATGATGATCAAAAGGAGTTGTTTTGTGCAATGCCACCTCATTAAAAATATTTCTAGGTAAAACTCACCCTTGTGAGAAACCCTAAAAAGGAAAAAAGAGTGCAGCCAGCTCAAAGTCTTAGTCTTAATGTGTTATTACAAAAGCCAACAGTTGTGGCAAAGTTCACAGAATGACTGTGGCAAAGTTCACAGAAACAGAATGACAAAATCAGAGTCCACACTCAGTCACTCACATAGCTTCACAGCACAGCACAGCACAGCAGACCAGCAGTCCAGCACAGCACCAACCACTAGCAAAAGACCAAAACTCCAAAAGTACCTGCAAAAATAGAAGAATCCAATCAGTCCAAAAGTATTGAGTTGATTGAGTCATAGTATTTAGTTGAGATAGACAGTCAGTACCTCTTAGGCTCTCCTCTCTCCAGTTCTTCTTCACTTGTTGTATCCAGCACAGCAAAAGAAGTCCAAAAGTACCTGCAAAATTGTACATAATTCATGTTATTGTTTTGCCATTAATGTAAACAGGCTGGTACTTATAGTTATAGATTTGAGTTGAGTACCTGAGAGCGAGAGGAGAGGTTCTTCACTTCTTCTATCCAGCACCAGCAGCACCGCCGCTGCCGCTGCCGCTGGCTTCGCCTTCACCATCAAGGAAGAGGTTCTTGAATGCCTCCTCTAGGTCCACATCCTCAGGTGCATGCTGTTCTCTTCTTACTGCTTGCTCCTAGTCCTTCATGCAGGTGAGCATCTCCACATGCTCCGGCAACAAGCGCCGCCGTCGGTCTTCGAGTATCCTAGCTATACAGCTGAAACAAGACTCGGAAGAGACACTAGATACAGGAACAGACATGATATCTCGAGCCATAATAGATAGGATTGGATAGGTTAGCTTGTGGTCACGCCACCAGAGCAGTATGTCAAAGGATTCCTCATAACATGTGACAGGGTCACTGTCCAAGTAAGCTGAGAGCTCACTAGTGACACCAGAACCAGATGGAGTAGATGAAGATGAGGGGGAACAGCCAGAGCCAGGGGAAGCACCAGGACCTCCAAAGATCCTTCCCCATGCCTCCTTTCTCTTATCACAATGAGCTGAAGGCTGTGAAACCCTTTGAGTCCTAGCTGCCCCACCAAATTTCTGCTCATACTTGTAAAACAATCTGTACAATTCAGCTTTGACATCACCATAGTATAAACTATAACTGGATCCAGTATGTTGAGCAAGCAATTCAAGCACATTAAAGAATCCTTTGATCTTAGCTCTAGGATCAAGAATTAATGCATATGAATAGAGCAGTGGAATTTTCTCCCAATATTTAAGAAATTTAAGCTTCATAGGATAAGCAATCATTCTAAAATTCTGATCTGTTTCAGCTTTATGCAGATGCTCAGCAATGTCAAGGATATGATGCAAAACAAGTGGAGCTGTGGGATAGTAAACACCAGACAGAACAACAGTAGAATCATAAAAGAGTTCCAGGAACACCATTATCTGCTCAGCAACATACCAATGCTGTGCAGTCAACAATTCTGAACCATAATTAGAGTTAAGCCACACAGAAAATACTTCTTTGTATGGTAGCAAATGCTTAAGCATTAAATAGGTGGAATTCCATCTAACATCCATATCCAATCCAAACTTTCTAGGCCTTATACCCTGAGCAATACAGTAATTTTTGAATAATGCAATTCTTTGATTAGAGGAATTCAAAAAGTTTATTGCAGTTCTGAAATCTTCAGTAAAAGGTTTCAACCTCTTCAAGCCAGATTTGACAATGAGATTAATGATATGACAGGCACAACGCTGATGCACAAGCAAATACTTGACCTTGTGAGGATCATCATGTGTAGGTGCAAGATAAGAACCCAAGTAACCAAACAAGACAGGTTGCAAGATATCATAAGCCTTAGAATTAGCTGAAGCATTGTCTAAAGTGACAGCAAAGATCTTGTCAATCAACCCAAACTCCTCAACCACAACAGATATCTTCTCAGCAATGTTTTCACCAGAATGTGACACCTCAATTAGCCTAAAACCTATAACCTTTTTCTGCAACTCCCAATCAGCACTAACATAATGAGCAACAATAGAAATATAGTCCTCCTTAGCATTACCAGATCAAATGTCAGATGTCAATGACACAGATGAGCAAGGAGGAAACAAAGAATTCATAAGCATAGAACGTTGCTCAGCAAACAATTTACCCATATCTCTAGTAGTGGCCTGTCTGGAAACCTTCTCAAATCTAGGGTTACGAGCACGCTTAATGTAATCCTCCCAGGCCTGTGTCTCACCTATGCCTAATGGAAGGTCTAGCCTAGCAATCAACCGGCACAACTCAATACGAGCAATAGCAGGGTCATACACCCAGTTATGCAAACCATCAGCATTCAGAGCAATCCTAGACTGGACCCTCTTATCGTTATCATGTTTAGCCTTGCAAGATTTCTGGTGCCTTTTCAAATGACCAGTGCCAGCAGCAGATCTAGCAGTATACCTCTTGCCACACATTTTACAGATAGCAGCTACTCGTATGTTATTTTCCTTAATCTCAGTGAAATCCTCCCAAACAGCAGATATGAGCTTACCACCACCACCAGTCGATGAGGTACCATGAGTGTCAGTGGAGGCTGCCACCCCACCGTCGTTGTCGCCGGCATCGAGATCAATCAGATGGGTGCCATCACCATCACCGAGATCGATGCCGAACAGCCCGGCTGCATCCTCACGGATGTCGTCGTCGTTCTCCACTTCTAGAACCTCCCAATCCGAGGCCGAGGGAGGGGGGGAGGGGGACGGCCGGCTGGCCTAGCCCTGGCCCCTGGCTCCAGCTCTAGCACCGCCCCTCGACGGTGTACAGGGGCGCTTTGACACTGGTGGGCTTGCCATGGCGCCTCCAGAGGAGGACAACACGGCGTCAGGCACCAACCTGCGAAGAAGATGAAGAAGAAGATTACAAATTTAGAACTTACAAGAACAGAGACAAGAGAGTGACAGTGAGTGAAAGAGAGACAGATCTAGGGTTAGGGTTTCGACTCACCTATGCCACCGGAGCCCAGTGCCGGAGAAGAGGCCAGGGGCAGGGAGCCAGCCAAGAGCCCAAGACTGAACCAGAGGAGAGATACACCGGTTAGAACGACGGCAAGCGACAGCGGAACGACTGACAGGCACAAGCCACTCACATGGTAGTATGGTACACCGGAGGAGGAGAGGAGGGAAAGGAGGGAGGGAGGCGAGGTGCAGGACCGGCGCCGAGGTCACCGGAGCAGGGCCGACGAGCACCAGGCGAACGGCGGTGACAGATCGAGGACGAGGCGTCGAGGCACTAGACGCGAGGCGAGAGCGGAGAGCGGTCAGCGACTCAGCGGCGAGGCGATTTGGAATGTGAAGCTAGGGTTAGGGTTAGGGGCGTATGGTACACCGGAGGAGGAGAGGAGGGAAAGGAGGGAGGAGAAGGAGAAGAGGGAAAGGAGGGAGGGAGGCGAGGTGTAGGACCGGCGGCGAGGTCACCGGAGCAGGGCCGGCGAGCACCAGGCGAACGGCGGCGACAGATCGAGGATGAGGCGTCGAGGCACCAGACGCGAGGCGAGAGCGGAGAGCGGTCAACGACTCAGCGGCGAGGCGTTTGGAATGTGAAGCTAGGGTTAGGGTTAGGGGCAGCGGCGCCTGCATTTTATATCAAGAGGGGGACTGGGGGAGCCGGGGGAGGGGGCTTGTTGGGCTAGGCCAGCCAATGGGCCGTGGGGGCAGCGGGCCGCCACCGGGCCGCCTCTTTGGACCGGGCCGTGCCCGTGCCGTGCCACGGGCCAGGGTGGCGGCCCAAGCCCGTCCTGGTCGCTCGGGCCGGGCCGGCCTGGGCCCGGTGGCCACCGTACTGTGCCGTTCTCGGGCCAGGCCATGGGCCGGGCCGCAAGCCCGCGGGCTGCATGGCCATCTATAGTCACGTTGAGCCAGTAGTATTTCAGTCCAGTGAGCGAAGACTAGGAACACACCAGAACTAACACCGTGTCAATGACACAATGATGCATACTACTACTACATGCTACTCCTTCCGTTGACTTTTTTGGTTCATCCATTTTACTATGTATGTAGACATATTATTTATCTAGATGCATAGTAAATTTGATGTACCAAAAAAGTCAAAGCGACTTATAATTTGGAACAGAGGGAGTAGTTTTTTAGAGAAGACGAGTGATGAGGAAGGCAACAAGAACCTGGTGGCGCTGCAAGAAACGTCAACTGCGTCCTCAGCTGTTCCATTCCTCTACAGTAACTGAATATTAGCAACACTTTAGCTCTTCGTTACCTACGCAGCTTAGGCTGCTGTAGGTAGTGCTTCTCGCGCATGTAAACCAAGCTGTATTGCTACTCCGTTCTTATTATCAATGAAATGCCGGGTAACCGGATCTTTCAAAAAAAACCTGAATATTAGCAACAAAGCAGCAAGTCAATCATTGTTCGTAATATTAGCAGCACGCAGTTTGGTGCCAATTAGTGTGTTGATAGATAGATACCTTGGATTGGATGTGTAGTGTGCTCTGCATTCTGCAACATGTAGTAGATAGATACCAATCGAGGGTGCGTGAAATGGACTGATTGCCCTTTCTGTAGGCTTTAAGCGAACGTAAGATTCGTCTGGTAGCCTAGCAGGGGAAGGGGATGGCAAATGCCAAATAGCAATGCTATGCTACTCCAGGAGCTGCCAAATCCAAAGCAGGTGAACATGACGACGTGTCTACATCCAAGCCAAAGCTGCTTCTCTTCTCACCCGACACAGATTGCGATCTGCAAATCATGCATGCATGCAAGTGATCATGTGAAGCCGGCCGGCCCCTTGTTTATTCTGAAACTAGCAGGCAGCAAAAATCCGCAGCAGGTTAAATTAAACTATACTAAAGGTCTTTGTACTATCCACAAATCTGAGCCTTTTTTTTTTCTTATAATAGCAGTGTGCAGAGAAGCAGAGTTGTTCTTGGAGCAAGTGGAATGAGTTGTGCTTATGTGCCTCCTGCCACTGTCTTTCTTATCCACCATGGGAAATTGATGTGTCTTAACTTTCAGGAAAAGGAGTCGTCAGGGATTTGTAGGTGATGTACGTTAACAGATACCTACAACTGCACCATCCATCCAAGAATCCACGCATTCGGCATTCTGAAAACCAGTTTTGTGCAGAAAGCACTAGAGCGATCATTCAGAAGCCTCACACTGTATGTCATCACTGAATGACCTGACCTGACCTGAGAGACATGGCTTTTGAGATACTACTAATCTCTGAATTATATATATCTCCAACTCCAAGCCACATCTCATCAGTCATGGCTTAATGAAGTGTGTGATTTGAAATGGGTGTCCTGTCAAATTAATTAAACATGTGCGTCCTACTCTGCTATCCTACTAACAATAGTCCTTCATAAATATAAGCTGGATGATGATATATAGTTTACTGTTCCCTAACTCTAGAATAGGGGCGCCTCACCTCATTAGTGAAGACTGAAGACCGATGAATGAAGCAAGGATCAATTCATTTCGTTTCATGGGCATCTGATTTTGGCAAGCGGAAAATGTGTGTGTGACAGCTGAACCATATCTCTGAAGAAAGCCGATTCAAGCCTTGCAGACACACTACATGTCACGTGTTGTGCGGAAAGTCAAATCTTTTATCTGCGAACACAGGGTTGATAGATATGTGCCCTTGTGGTTCGGATTTGTGATGAGTAATTGTCAACATGACTCGCGTCTTGGGTTTAGTTTGTGAACTAACCATAGTGTGAGTACGGGTGTGCAACATGTCTCTTAGCTTGTGGTGCGCAGGTGTGGAGCTTGGAGGCGATGGTCGATGGCAAGGTGAAGGTCAAGTAGGGACGTGCCGTGCTGATGGGCTGGGAGCGATGAAGGACGGACGTGAGGCTTGGACCGAGGGACCAGGAGGTCGGGTGACCAGCCGTGGTGGCTGACATCTGGGGACATCGACAAGCGCAAGTGTACATGGAGGAGTGATCGTGTTGACCGAGTCAAGACGGCGGACGTGTAGGTTGAGCGAGGCTCTGGAAGACTTGGCGCCCGGGCGGTCGAGGATGGAGGTGACACGCGTCGAGTGGCGGGGGACGCGTATGGAGTACGCTACTCGCAGCAGCGGTTTGGTGGATTGAGCCTCAAAACCACCGGCTGACGGTTTTCGCGGGTTTGGCCTCAAAACCCGGGCAGAGGTTCCGAGGAGGAATGAACGTCACGTGGCGGCATCGAGGAGTTCGCGTCGAGGCAAAACTATCTCATGAAGGGCGTTGTGGCCGTCCGATGAAGACTATCTCGGGTTAGACCATAACGCCCCTGGGTTAAGTGGTTCGACTCAAAAATATCTTCAGCAAAACTATGTAACACCCTAAAATTTGAATTTTTGGAAATAGAGCTAAAATGAATTAATTGAGAATTTATGTGCTCAAAAAAACATAGGAAAATAAAAATTTTCATTAATTTAAAATCTATCATAAGGTAGAAACGTGTTTGTTGCATTCATGCCGGTCGCACCTCGTGTTTCTATCTGCAAAATGTGTGTTTTTTATATGTTTAGAAGACGAATATCTGTCTCTAGGAATTTTCTAGCTTCTTTCTAGAATTTAATTCCTACTTCATTGACCCTAATCTTTATGTTCGAAGTTCCCAACAATCTTTTTATGAGCTCTAAATACTTTATTTGGGTTCATCATGTTCCAAAGTGTCTCTGAGAATTTTCTCAAATTTTCGGAGGTCTCGGAGTATTTTTCCTGGCTTAAATATTAATTATGGACTTTTCTAGAATTATTTTATCCACGGAATTAATTAATTCCAAAAATAATAAATCTCTCATTTATCCCAACGCTCAAAGCCCATGTACAATAATCCTAGTAAATCTCAAAGGCCCATGTATTTATTTACTAATGGGCTTTAATGTTTATTTAGGCCCATTAGTGCAGGCGGATGGTGCAACGTCAATTAGTACCATATCGCTAGTTGACGGGGATGGGGAGTTTTTCTCCTTATATATATCTACCAACCCCTTAGATAAAGCACACCAAAACTACCATATGGGGAGCCCCTAGTTTGGGAAATCCCTCGTGTAGTAAATTATATTTTTCCCTCCTTCCCTCGCCGCCGCGCTACCCGTTCGTAGTTGTTCGTTGGTAAGCATCCCCACGTTTTCCTTCCTCTTTGTTAATTACACCATGCCCGTTGATTGCTGCATGCTGCTTTTCCATGTGTGATATACGTCTACATGGCAACCATGATCTATACCGCATAATGCACAAGCAATCACGCCACCATCTCTGCCTTGCTGCCGGCCATGCATGCATGTTCCTCACGTCCAGGCCATTCTTTGGTTCATCTCAATCTCTTGTGGCATATAGCACTGATCCCACCTCCGCCGTTGCAGCTCCTGTGCCAAGCCGAAGTAGCAGAGCCGCCGGCCGTGCATTGCCTAGCACCATGGGGACGGCCCAGCCGGGCGAGTGCGGGCTCTTCCTCCGGTCGGCCAGCATGCCAAGCTCCTGGCCATGGCCCTTTTCCTTCCATGCGAGCTCCCTATGCAGCAGCAGCCATGACCATGGAGGCCACGATCTGCACGTGATAATGTAGAAGACGAGGTAATTACGAAACTGCCATTAGTTCGTAATTCTTCCATCATTTATTCGTTTTAATTCCGTTTTGCTTCATTCAAATTTCATTAGGTTCATGTCAATGTGATCTACATGTTAGTGCTAACGTTTTTCGTGTTACCGGCTTATGTAGTTATAAATAAAAATTAAATTAGTTAATATGCTTATAACTAGTTTTATAATTAAAATTAATATAGGTTTTTACTTCGGTGTTTTGTATACTAATATTAATAATTGCTAACCTAGATATACTTTTAAATTAAAATTTTATTTAGTTTAAACACGTTGCCTGCGGGCTAAACTCGTTTAGATGCTCTCACATGTTTATTTTCTTTTGAAAAGACAAGGTTTAACCTTATTATAGTAAGGAATGTGATAGTTTTTATAAGTTATGATATGATTAGCTTGGACTCGGGTTTTTAAATTAAATTATGGTTTGTCTAATCTAAACTAATAACTTTTCCATGGCTTTGTCAACTAAAATAAATCAAGCTTATAGTCTTCTCTTTTCTTTTATAATATAAAACTCTATAGTCGTTTCTTTATAACCATGGTTCTGATTAGCGTGCTTTTCGCGTCTGTGTGTTCGTAGCGAGACGTAGATTCATTTTACAAACTTTTCATCTTGATTTTATGTTTGATGTACTGTTCTAATTTAGATCTATTGTTTACTTCGTGTATGATTGTATGGATGCTTGTGTGGTGCTTTATGATTACGTCCAGTCGGTGAGATATACGTGGTGATCAAGAAGAACGTTGAAGATTTAA
This sequence comes from Miscanthus floridulus, assembly GCF_019320115.1. Classification (NCBI taxonomy): domain Eukaryota; kingdom Viridiplantae; phylum Streptophyta; class Magnoliopsida; order Poales; family Poaceae; genus Miscanthus; species Miscanthus floridulus. The sequence goes on along the minus strand of NC_089594.1, from coordinate 78,655,687 downwards.
GCTTACCGAAGGATCGGTGTTTTAAGGCAAGTATAGCATGGGATCTTACTTGTTGTCCTATACACCTTTAATTATTTAATTCATACTGCATGTGTCTACCTTGACTGTCACTAAGGATTTCCTAGTAATTTGTACTTATACCTTGACTCCTTTGGGATATGCATTGGGTAGCTTTGCTAGTGCTCAACTACAACCATGATCTTGTAACTTGACTAATGGTATATGCAATAAACACTAAAAGATGTTTTTAGCAACATAGAACAAGAGGGCTAGAGCATTAGGCTGTGTTTATGGTGCTCTAGATTCCTCTCCCTAAGGACTTATCTGTAAGTGATCATCCGAGACTTACAGTACAGCTGTGAGGGCTACATGGCTCTGGCTTTAGCTCAGTACGATGACATTTTTCTAGCTTGTTAGTGGTTACCTTTATGGTGCAAGAGAGGTGTGTTCCGGGTTGGATATAGTGTAGCCTCTGTCCATCAGTGTATAGGCTGCGCATCATTATGCCTGTCGGAAGGGGAGCTCTACATTCGCAGGCCACAGAAACCTAGCGGCCCTAACTTGTTAGACGAACCTTTGAAAGGCTTCATAGTGAACCCTGCCGACCTTCCTTGGTAGTGGGTCAAGAGGCTGATCACCTCGGGCGAAAGGGTAAATCACGACTCACAGTGAAAGTGTACAACCTCTACAGAGTGTAAAACTAATATATCTGTCGTGCTCACGGTCACAAGCGGCCTTGGAACATTTACGGAATAGATGATGAACACTAATAATACGGATGATGAAGATGCTCACTAACGATTAATGTTTATGCTATTCATTGTTCATGTTTACCTGATCATGTGGTTACATGGGCTTGTGGATAAACTTGTTGCTACTCAATTGCTAAAATAATGACTCATTAAAAGCTAATCGTAGTTAAACCAGTGTCAACCTTTTGAGCCTCATGAACCCCATGTTATATTTGTTGAGTACGACATGTACTTACGCTTGCTTTATTTTACATATATTTGGATAAAAATCCTGGATAGGTACCAGATTGCTAGAGTTTGGAAGAATTAGGCTTATGATCAACCAGTCAGTTGTCCCTGTGGATTTGGAGTCTTCGTCTGAAGATCGGAGTTGTCTTTACGCTATCTATACTCTGAGGTTATATTCTTTATACTAATACGCTATGTATTTAAGCATTGTCTTTTGATATTACCCTTATTTGTAGCTATATGTGAGATTTGACTTCCTAGGCTCACATATGGTGTGTATCTGGTTTTGTTCTTAAAACCGGGTGCTACAAAGTGGTATCAGAGCAATGCTGACTGCAGGATGCAAGCCTAGTTAGAAATTGACCGTCTTAAGATTTTGAAATTGCTATAAAATCCTTGCTCTATGAACCTTGATATTTTCTTCTCTACTATATCTCTACCCTGCTATTCATCTCTACCTTGGTGCTTATTTTAATGTCTTTGTTCTCATCTTCACTCCTTGATTTGATATGCTTTTAGAACTATTCCTCACCACCTTCTTATGTAATCTGAAGATGTCTTAGGATTGTTACCCCTAGCATAATGAGGACGATAGTATTGCAAGTTGAGTCAATGATTGAATTATGCATCTTTAATGCTCGTTGAATTGTTATTATGCTTATGATTGTTTTGAATCTTTGTAATGATTGCAATGATCTTGTTGGGTATTCCCACAATTTCATTTAGTTTATAAGCCTAAGGCATAAGGATTAATGCAATAAATAGATGGGTTTCGCTTATCTCCTGTTTTCTATATTATGTCTTTTGGGAGTAATCTGTCTTTATCGGCTTATAACTCTGTTCTTGGATGACCTAAAATCATGAGAAAATTCTGAACAACAGTAGACTTCAATATCTTTCTCTGAGTGCAAGAATCAACCTCATATCTATTTTGGTTATGGAGATACGAAAATCACAAGGCGATGCATCTGTGTTGTTTGGAATCTGGAACAGTTTCTGTTGTGCACGGTTTTCGACCAAGAAAACTGAGGAATTTGGAAAAATGTTTTATATGGAAGTTGTGGAGAATTTTATAATCTTTCCAACGATATAAGCTACAACTTCATTGGATTAACGGAATGAGAGTTACACTTGTTTTCCTGCGCTGCTGATTTTCTCCTCGCGAGGAATTCCATATTTTCTTGTTCTTGCCCATATACGAGAGTATCATTGGGATGACAGAACGTCTTGATATTAGTTAACTCATCTAGAAGGAGATTCAAGCTATACTTTGGTGTCCCCTAGTTTATCTTTTCTTATGGGGTAGCCAAGTTGAAAAATTTGTAAGGTGAAGTATCCTACGTTCTAGTTTGCGTAGCGGAAGCGTGGTGGTAGCCAAAGATGTGAGAGAAACTCAGAGTCTCAATGAGGTTTGGTCAAAGGTTCAATCAAGGTTTATCCAAGATCATCAAGATTTTGGTAGAGCTATCGGAGAAGTTTTCAAGTTAGTTTGGATCAAGAGGCATCAGGTAAGTATTTGAAGGAATTCAAGAAAAGGTTGAAGTAAAATCTATGTATTAGCTTTGCCAGATCCGAACGAGAGCTTCATATCTACAATGATGCACCTTGTCAAGGTGTGGAATGTGTCTTTATACGAGAAGAAAAGTAGTGACTGGTTCATTAAGTCAACTAAGGAAGCGTGAGTTGAACTAACCGACATGTTATTTGGAGTCTTCGCCTGAAGATCGGAGTTGTCTTTACACTGTCTATACTCTTAGGTTATATTCTTTATACTAATATGCTATGTATTTAAGCATTGTCTTTTGATATTACCCTTATTTGTAGCTATATGTGAGATTTGACTTCCTGGGCTCACATATGGTGCGTATCTGATTTTGTTCTTAAAACCGGGTGCTACAAACTAGGATTGTGTAATAGCCCTGTTAAATAAGATAAGGGTGCCCCAATCACCCTTACCTCTCTCATTTCATTTTCTTCTTGCCCTAGGTTTCCCCTCCTTTAGTGTTCTTGTGAGAGGTCCACGGATTATTCACTCATCTGTGTAATTCGAGTTTGGAACATGAGATTTGCTGGGAACTGAGGCCCTTACCTCTCCCTCCCCTTTCTTGCTTCATCTTTTTGGATTGAGATGTTTTGGGGAGTTTTTGGTTGATCCATGACGAGCTAGGACATGTGCTGAACTAATCCCTCCAGTGATTCAAATCAATTTGGCACGAGCTCGTAGATCGATCCGGTTTTGGCTTTTGAGGAGAAAAACTCGTTCTTGTCTACAATCTGAATTTTTCCCGGAGTTTGGATTAACCCCAGGCGACGATTTCTTGGGGATAGATTTGTAGCAAGTCGAATTTCTCCTGTGCAAATTCTGGGGATGAATCATGGAGGTTTGGGTAGGATTGGGTTGAATTTCTTGGTGTCGCCTTTCTTGTTCGTTCTTTACTGTTCTTCGTCAGGTTCTTGCTGTGGTTCCGTGATGTCACCTGTGAGCTGCCAGTGCTAGCATCCTGGTCGTGTGCATCTCCTGGCCAAGTTGCTCTGGCAGCAGCGTGCATCAACCCTCCAGGCGAGCACCTGTTTTCCTCCGGCCCTTCTATTAGTTTCCCGCTCATTCTTTTGCTCGCCCCTGTCTGTTCCTTGCGCACGAGTGCTCTGTTGGATGCGTCCGGTGTTGGACTGCAGACAGTCCGGGAGTGGAACTGCAGATAGTCCGGGCCTAGACCGCAGACTGTCCGCCCCTGTCCAGTGTGTGCTGATTTTTCGCGTTCCATCGTGTGCTTGTTTCCATTGGTTCTCGATTGTTCCAAAATACTGGTCATCACCAGAGGTACCCAGCCCCCTGTTGGCTCATGAGCAAGTCGATTTTGCGTGCGTTTGGTTTTGGGGTTTGATTTTGGGACAGCGGCCAAATATTTCGAAAAAAAAATTGAGGCTCCCATTCAGCCCCCTCTGGTCACCGTTTCTGGTCCTTCATTATCTGAACTCATGCCATGTGAGCAGGATTTAGGTGGTACTTATGCGGACATGCCTAGCTATGTACTAACTCACCTCACCAGTTATTGATAATATCTGAATTCACAATTCAGTAGTCCAGGTCTATTACTGTTGATTGCAGAGGTTACTATTTGAAGGTTGGTACAATAATGTTGCAGATGTGTTGACTCCTTTCTCTGCCTGCATTGGAAATTGGAATGGATCTGGTCTGTGGCTCAACTCTGAGCTTTGAAGCCATGGAAGCAAGAAAGCCCAACGCTGAAGTTTGAAGCCATGGAAGGAAGCTAAGAAAGCAAGCACTGTATGTGGACCCAACTGTGGATCAGTTAAGATCAGAGCTGGTATGAGTATGTTCCTTGCAATGCCAAAAAGTGCAGGATATAGGCATATAGCAGCTGCATTTTGTCTTGGGAATGCAGAAAATTTGCCCTTAAGAGCATATACCCCCTTTGGATGCAAATTCAATTATACCTTTATCTTAAGAATCTATGCAGAGCAAGCAGACATTTTACCGTGATCTACTACTTTCATGTGCTGGTACTATTGGCAAGGCTGAAACATGGCTTATATATGCCACACTCTCTGAATTATATCTCCAAGCCATATCTGATCAGTCATCACTTTTAATTATAATGACGTGTGTGTTGTGATATGGTCATTTTAATTTAAGCATGTGCGTCTTGATATATACTATGGTATCCTACTAACGGTCCTTCAAGCCAAGGCTTGACGACAATATACTCCTACCTCTGTTCCAAAATGGATTCAATTCTCAAATAGCATTAGACAAAAAATTTGACTAAATTTGTATAAAAATATATTACTGCTTATCGTACTACTAAGTAAGCATTCATGAGATTTTTCATTGAATATATCTTCATAATATACCTGCTTGGAGTGTTAAACACTGATACTATTTTACATAAACTCAGTCAGATTAAGATTAGTTTGACTCTGACCAAATCTAGATTTACATCTTTCTAGGGCAGAGGTAGTACAGGTACATCCATAACACATACTGTTTCCTGCATTAATTTTGATTAGGTGGTGGCTCATCAGGCAACGTTGACGAATGAAAGTGTCATACCGTCATGATGTCTATGACTCTATGCATCTGACGTCGGCAAGAAAAAAAAGTATCTCAGATGACAGTCGATTTTTTTTTTATCTGATGGCCTGCCAGGTGTGCAAAGATTCAGGTTCAGGTGCTACTGAACTACTGATAGACAGACAGGCCTAATATGATTCAGGCAAAGGAGTCAGCAATCTCAAGAAAGTAACATAGTAATCCAGTACTACTGAGTTTTAGAGGTTACTATTTGAAGGCTGTGACGAGCATGTTGCCGACTTGCCATGATGGAACGATGACTCTCCTTGCTCTCCTTTGGAATCTGTGGCTCAACTCTGATTCTCTGTGAAGCCAAGGAAGCAGCCACTGTGGATCTCTGTCAAGAGCTGGTAAGACTAGAGCAAGTTACTTGCGATATCAAAAAGTGCAGTAGATAGCTGCGTCATTTTTTCTTGAGAATCTACTTTAATCTGGCCCGTTGGAGTCGAGCTTGTCAGATTCCACCTCCAGCTGCTACTGCTTTAGCTGTTGCAAGTAATCTATCCGCCTCCATTTCACTTTTGTCTGTGTTTTTTTTTGTGCGAACCAGGTGTGCCAAAAAAGGCATGCCAAATCCAGCGGTCATAGGAGGCAACAGCTTGGAGCATGATAGTGCGTACCTTATAGTCACAACGGGTAAATTGTCCCTTCTATGCAACTGGGCAATTTCCCCATCGCCAATGCATGGAATCTAGACTTCCCAACATCCCTGGAAACCCTCGTGCTTCTCCAACTTGAAGTAACTGTTGGATATCCTCACCATTAGGTCTTCTAAGGTATTTCTCCCCATATATGTGTCTAATACCTTGAACAAACTTGATTACACACTCTAAAGCTGTGGTTTCAGCAATTCCAAATGCTTCATCCATAAGGCCTGCTAGTGATCCATATGCTAACATTCGGAGGGCAGCCCTGCATTTCTGCAGCAGTGAAAGACCAACCTTACCGAATGCATCTCTCCTTAACTGAAAATATGGGGACCAATTTTCTAATGCTTCCACAATTTGCAAAAATATGTGCTTTCTCATCCGAAATTTGCATGTACTTTTATATCTTTTCCATTCTAACCTTTTCCTTTGATGCTTCTACTATTTTCTCTAGTGCACTTGCTCTCTTCAACATAGCATCGTGAAACAAAACCATGTCTTCATCTGGCTATGAGCCTAGGGGAGATTGTGGTATGGCCTTTCCCTTTCCTTTTCCTCTCATCCTAGCTTTTGCTTTCTTCTGCCCCTCTGGGCGCACTTCTTTGAATGTCTCCCCCTTGTCTGTGTCTTGGTTGGAAGATGAAGTGTATGCTCCAGATTCATCTACTTTTGTCCTTTTTTTCTCCTCTGAACAATCCATACCAGATATATAGTATACTTCTATACCATTTGGGTTCCTTCCTCAGAATCTTCTAGACATATTCAAGCGTAAATGGCTTTTTGTTGTTTTCTCTTTTGAATGTAGCACGTGCTTTGTCCATCAGCATGTCATCAGATTCCTCACTACAAAAGGTCATTCGACCATAGACCCCATTGAACTTGGTAACAACTGCATTAATTCTTCCCCAATGGCTTTTGAGCTGTCCCTTTGACCTTCTTCTTGCACCTTTAGCCAGGCCCGAATTGAACGCTTCTGCTATCTTGTTCTAGTATGGCCTCTCTGCTCTGATCTGTGCCACGAATTGGATCTACTGAATGCTTAATCCAAAGACTTACAAGGCGTAGGTTCTCGTCCTCAGTGTAATTAATTCTCACAACCTCCTTCCTTCATCAGGGCTGCTGGCGCTTGAATCTTCCTTTTCTTCATCTTGCTCCAGCTCTCTTATTTGCGATTGCGGGGTTGCTGAATGTAAGACATGCGAAGATGCACCACCAGCAATACCTACAAACATTCTACCTGGGAAGTTAAAGTTGGGTAGTGGTTGAAAACCTTGATAACTTGGTTAACACTGGGCATACTGTTGGAGGTTGCCTACACCACCAAAGGGATTCAAGTTGTGCATGGCATGAGTAGGTTGACTATGTTGGGGATAATGGGAGTGGTTGAATGGTGGTGGTGGGGTGGGGAACTGAGTTTGGTTGAAAGTGTTGGTGCGGAATTTGGCATGTGCTGGCAGCATGTGTCATCTACTCTTCGATTTCTAGGATCAGTGGCGAGCAACCTACCAAAACTTCCCTCTGAGGGCTCCATATGAACTAAGAAATATGAGTATGGAGTTGTTTTTATTTTGCTTCTCTATTTTTGTGTAGGTTGTTGGGAACAAGGAGGCAGGGAAAGATTGATGGGAGCAAAGGAGGAGGCCGCTGGGAACAAGGAGGCAGGGGGGATTGTTGGGAGGAAGGAAGCCGGCTGCTGGGGCTGGGGCTCCTTTTGAAGAAGCGCTGTGCTGTAGCAAGCAACAAGGAACACTGTTTTTTTAAGGCAATGGTCAAGTGACGCTGCATTTCACTTGACGCTGCATTTCACTTGACCGTTGAAATCTAAATGCTCATCAGCTCATGGCAGTTGGAGCTGTGTCATGTGTTAGAGTGATATATTTTTTTATTGCAAAGGGGGCGGGTTCTATATCTTGGACCTGCTCCTCCATCGAAACCACCCCACAGTGGGATGTACCGGGTCCTATATATGCATTAAATGCATAGAACCGGCTTCGACACACACACTGCCGATGCTCTAAGCTGGCATGTTTTGTTCGATTCCATTCCATTCCTTGTGTACATACACACGTAGGGCGTGCGCGAGGTTTGCACCGAGCCCCTCCACGTGATGAAACTCCTGTCCAGAGATGAGTCAGGGCCCGCAGGGGGCATGGGCGTGGATCCTATGTTGCTAGAGGCGCTCATTCAGCCACCTGTGCCAACACCAGAGTTCCTGGGTAGCGTCGAGCTGATTATGGGCCCTGCAACACAACAATACACCCTATCTGCTCTTGGGCCCAGTAGGGGGTTCAATGGATCCAGCCTTGATCTGGATTTTACTTCGGGCGGACCGGACTGTGCTTTAAGGCCCAGCTCACACACTTTGACATCTACGCAGTCCAACCAGGCGTGTTTGGATGGGCCACCAGGAGGGCGGTCTCTCGTTAACTATGGCTGTTGTTAATCTGTTACACTATTTGGCCATAACTGAAGAACCATGCATAAAGATAATTGAAAAAAATAAATTGCGTACTAAGCGATACTGCATAAAGTAGTAAGACTGCACACTGCCTTGTGAGCCAAAAGTAATAAGTACTAGTTACCTGAATATCTACGTGATTTATTTCTGTTATGGCCGCGCAGCAATTAATCTTCATCTTCAGCGATTGTACTCTCTCCGTTCCAGAAAAAAGACCGTTGTTTTAGGAATAAATCTGGACAGGTGCTTGTTCAGGTTCATTTTTAAAACTACGGTCTTGTTGGGATGGAGGGAGTAGTCGATAGTGGCCGACTTGATATGGCTCATCTTGTTGTACTCAGATGAGCTGCTGCGTATTAACAAGGACTCATACAAAAAATCCACTCAGTGTATTTGTCATCCAAGTATCTGTTTGCTTTACACGAATGGGCTGGGAAGAACAAGATCATTATGTACATGCTACTTTTTTCTTTTCCACAAAGATTGTGTACATGCTACATGACGGATATCTTCTTCTACAAGTGGAATTGTGAATTGGTCTGTCAGGCAATACAGGGTGGCTTTTATTTTTTTTGGTCATTTTGCTTCACAAGTTTTTTTTTAGACGATTTTGCTTCACAATGTTAGAACGACCGATTTAAGACAAAAAGAATGATGGACAAATAGTGTCGATTTGACCACCAAAGCCACCATGCTTGGTTCATCTGTTATCCACAACTGACAAGGAAGGCTCGTTCTGGACATTTGCCCCGTCTCCGTCAGAAAGCAGAGCACATCATAATCACCATGATGATCTGGCAGGGATCAGCATACCATTATGGTGCTCCCATGTCTGCTCCCTGTTTATTACAAATCCTGCACCTCAGGTCCATTACTTGTACAAATATACATAGGTCCAGTACTTCAATAAAAAAACATACATAGTAGATGAAATATAGAGGCCCAAGTAATACAATGATTCCTCAGTATGTCGTTCGTAGGCCTCTGTACACAGTCTGGGTGTGACCCACCCACCGGCAGCATCAAGCAGAGCAATTGAGCAAAACAGAGTACTGGCCGCTGCAAGCTAGCAGGATGCGGCTCCGCCATAAGGATCCCTGCATATATATTAGTTACATACAGGATCAATGGATAATGATACTTCAAAATTGAGTGCGTATTAAGCGGTACTACTACGTAGTAAGTACTACGACTGCACATGTAGGTGTGGTGCACTGCACTGTGAACCAAAAGTAATGCGGGACACTTGTTACCTGAAAATATAGTACGTGATTTATTTCTGGTATGGTCGTGCAGCAATTAGTCTTCATCTTCAGCATGAATGGTCCGTGACTTGATATGGCTGATCTTGTCGTACTCAGATGAGCTTCCTGTTAACATGGACTCATACAACTCCTTGCTGCAAGTCAATTTGAGATATCTTGGTCTTACTGTTGTCACATATTCCAGAACTGTCTCCATGGTGCCGTCCTCCATCTCCATGCTGTCAAGTGACGAGACTCCTAGCACCTCCATATTTGGGCAGTATGAGATCTCGATTTTCTGCAACTTGGAGAGATTGCTGATCCTTCTCAGCTCCGGGCAGTCGAATACTTGAAGTTCCACAACTGAAGGGAAGTTCTCTATATATGTCAGGTTGCTCAGCTTGTACAGGCCCAGTTCTCTTAGAGCATGCCTCCACCAACTGGGCCCAGTTCTCTTAGGCCCAGTTCTCTATATATGAGACAGCTCAGCTTGCAGTTAATAATTTCGAGACCCTTGAGTGCAGGCATTGCCATGGCATCTACTGTTGCATCCTCACCCTGCTCCTCCCATTCCCACTCCTCCCATTCGCACAAGCCAGCCAGATGAAGAGCTGCCAGGTTAGGAAAACCTACTACTGATCCAGTAGTGACAATACCTCCACCCACTGCCAGTCCCATTCCTCTCATTCACACAAGCCAGCTAGGATAAGAGTTTTCATATTAGGAAAAGCCATTACTGATCAGGCAGTGACAATACTTCCACCCACTGCCAGGGAGGAGGGTGACTGGAACTCAGGCCCAACACTCTTGATGGCAGGTGCGTCACCAACATCTAGCGACTCCAAATAAGGGAGCTGGCACAAACCGTCAGGGAGTTGGGTGCAACAACAAAGTTTGTCCATCTTTAAAAGCCTCAGGCTCTTCAAGACACATGTAGCTGGATCCATCATCCAATTTGGTAGCCGGCTACCAAAGTATCCTACAATGTGTAGATGCCGTATGCTGGATGGAGGGCTGAGCTTCTCAATTACCTCCTCCACTACTCTCTGCTGCTGCTGCATGTTGGTTTCACCCCTCCTTCCCATGAATCCTGTTATGAACGACGTATAAGAATATGAAGTAAAGAATCAAGCCACAGAGGAGACACACGATTTAACGTGGAAAACCCCTCCGATGTGAAGGGGAAAAACCACGGGCACCAGCCAGCAACAATCTCACTATCTCAAGAGTTTTGGGTTACACGCCTATGGCGGCTTACAAGAGAATCAAGTCTCCACGAAACCCTAGCAAGGGTGTATATACCGTACCGTACCGCGGGGGGCTCCGCCCCCCGCACCCCCCCCGAACACAGGGGCGACACCCGAGTGAATTTGGAACAACTCCAACAAACTCCACCTTGAGACAAATTCATCTTGTATCATAAATCAACCCTTCATCCTGAACATAACAAAGATAGAAAACCACTGGTGCCAACAATAGTCTCTTGGACTATCCAATTAAACCAACTAAGCTTGAGCACAGCTCAAACTTAGCAATAGGAACAGGTTTGTCATCATATCAGCAGGATTATCATGAGTACTAATCTTGCATACCTTCGGCTTACCTTCTTCAATCACATCACGCACAAAATGATACTTGATATCTATGTGTTTAGTTCTCTCATGGAACATCTGATCTTTAGTGAGGTAAATTGCACTTTGACTGTCACAGTGCAAACTTATGCAAGATTCAACTCCACAAAGCTCAGCGTACAAACCTTTCAGCCAAATTAATTCTTTGCACGCTTCACAAATAGCCATATATTCTGCTTCAGTAGTAGACAAAGCAACAACTGACTGTAAAGTAGCCCTCCAACTCACAGCACAACTGCCAACAGTAAACACATAACCTGTAAGTGATCTTCGCCTGTCCAGATCAGCAGCATAATCAGAATCCACATAGCCAATAAGACCCTTATCAGTTCTTCCAAACTTTAAACAGGAATCTGCTGTGCCTCTGAGGTACCTGAAAATCCACTGAACTGCCCTCCAATGTTCTTTGCCAGGATTAGACATATATCTACTAACAAGACTCATAGCATATGACAAATCTGGACGAGAGCAAACCATGGCATACATCAAAGACCCAACAGCACTAGAGTAAGGAACCCTTGACATGTATTCAATCTCTGCATCTGTACTAGGACACTGAGCAGCTGACAACTTAAAGTGAGGTGCAATAGGGGTACTAACAACCTTAGCATTTTGCATGTTGAAACGCTGAAGAACTTTCTTGATATAATTTTGTTGACTAAGAAATAGCAAACCAGATTTTCTGTCTCTACTAATTTCCATACCAAGAATTTTCTTAGCACTACCAAGATCTTTCATATCAAAACCACTACTCAATAGCTTCTTTAACTTAGTGATTTCAATCTTACTCTTGGCAGCAATCAGCATATCATCAACATATAACAGCAAATATATAGGTGATCCATTAACATGCTTGATGTAAACACAGCTATCATACTTAGATCTTTTAAAACTGTGTGCTAACATAAATGAATCAAACCTCTTGTTCCACTGACGAGGGGACTGTTTCAAACCATACAAGGATCTCTTCAACTTGCACACATATTTTTCCTTGCCAGGCACTATGAACCCTTCTGGTTGGTCCATGTATATGTCCTCCTCAAGCTCTCCATGCAAAAACGCAGTCTTCACATCTAACTGCTCAAGCTCAAGATCATGTGAAGCAACAATACTAAGGAAAGTACGAATTGAACTGTGTTTTACCACTGGAGAGAACACATCATTGTAGTCAACACCCGGAATTTGACTATAGCCTTTAGCAACTAACCTTGCCTTATACTTTGGAGGCTCGCTTGGAGATAAACCCTCCTTTCTCTTGAAGATCCATTTACAGCTGATGGTCTTCTTATTCTTAGGCAAAGGTACAATCTCCCATGTACTGTTCTTCTCAAGAGACTGCATCTCCTCATGCATAGCAGAAATCCAATTCTCAGTATCACCACAACGAATAGCTTCTTTATAGGTTGCTGGCTCATGAACATTCTCCACCTGTTCAGGACAACTCAAAGCATAGTAAGACAAATTACACTCTTCAATAAGACGCTTAGGAGGTGCAATTGTCCTTTTTGACTTGCGTTGAGCAATAGGTAAATCCTCCTCTAACTGCAAAATAGGAGGAGTTTGCTGAACATCATCATGAGCATCATCCTCAGCAACATCATTATCATGGTCACCATGCTCATCAACAGGCTCCACCTGCACACCTGTATCATCATCAACATGCTCCACCTGCATGCGCATACGCTGCAGCTCTTTTTCTGGAACATGATCTGAGGGCAAACTATCAGTAAACATCACAGATTCATTGAAAACAACACTCCTACTCATAAAAGTCTTTCCTGTTTCAGGATTCCACAATTTATAGCCTTTGACTCCCGAACTATAACCAAGGAAAAGACACTTAACAGCTCTAGGCTCTAATTTTCCATTATCAACATGAGCATAAGCAGTGCATCCAAAAACTTTCAACTGTGAATAATCAGTAGGCGTACCAGACCATACCTCAATGGGAGTTCTTTTATTTAGTGGAATAGAAGGCGACCTGTTTATCAAGTAACAGGCAGTATTAGCAGCTTTAGCCCAAAAATGCTTGCTCATCCTGGCATTAGACAGCATGCAACGGGCCTTGGATATGATGGTTCTGTTCATGCGTTCGGCCACACCATTCTGTTGTGGAGTATGGGGTATGGTGTGATGCCTAACAATGCCTTCCGATCTGCAATAATCATTAAATTCACGCGAACAAAATTCTCCACCATTATCAGTACGAAGCAATTTTACCTTCCTTTCAGTTTGCCTTTCTATCATTACTTTCCAGTCCTTAAAAGCAGCAAAAGTATCATCTTTCTGTTTCAGAAAATAAGGCCAAACCCTTCTAGAGTAATCATCAATAATTGTAAGCATGTAACGAGCACCACCAAGTGAGGACTTACGGGAAGGACCCCATAAATCAGCATGAACATAATCAAGAGTACCTTTAGTGGTGTGAACAGAAGTGTTGAAATGTACCCTTTTATGCTTCCCGAAAATACAATGCTCACAAAACTTTATTTTACTCGAAGTGCAGCCATCCAGCAGGTTTCTCTTCATCAATTCTGCCATACCATGGTGACTCATATGTCCCAAACGCATATGCCAAAGGTTAGTTTTACTAGGTTCATCATTAGTAACAGCAGCAATAGCGGAATCAGAACCAGGTAAAGTACACCCTCTAAGGACATATAACTTTGCAGAATTAAGATCACCTTTCAAGCAAACAAGAGAACCTTTTGATACCTTCAGAACGCCATCTGAACCGGAATATTTGTAACCTTCTGCATCAAGCGTGCTCAATGAGATAAGATTTCTGGACATCCCTGGTATATACCTGACGCTTTTCAGCGTGCGTGTCATGCCATCATAAGTCTTGATCTGAACTGATCTAATCCCCACAATGTCACACGGGTTATCATCTCCCATCCGCACAACATCCCCTTTCTGCACAGGCTTATACGAGCTAAACCAATTTCTGTTAGTGCAAATATGAAATGAACATGCGGAATCGAGAATCCATTCATCATGACCAGCAACACAACCAGCAAATACTACCAGACAATCTCCAGAATCATCATCAGACGCAGCAGCAGCAACAGAGACCTTACCAGCCAACTTGTTTTTCCTCTTCTCCTTATTCTGTACTTTTCTGCAATCCTCAACATTATGATTTGTCAGCTTGCAATAAACACAGAACTTTTTATTACCATGCGGCTTGGACTTTGAACGGCCTCTCCTTTCGTAGTTCTTTCTACCATCATTGCCATCATTGGAGGATCTGTTTTCAGTTCTGCCTCTCACATGCAAAGCATCGCCCTTGGAGGACGACGTCCCGTCATTCTGCACCATGCCTCTCATCTTCTCCCTAGACTGGAGAGCCTCATAAACTTCCTTTAGGGTTAGTTCATCACGGCTCAAAAGTATGGTGTCACGAAAATTTGCATACGAATTTGGCAAAGAACATAGCAGCAAAAGACCTAAGTCCTCATCATCATACTTCACCTCCATCGACACTAGGTCGGCGACGATCTTCTTGAATTCAGCGATGTGGCTCATCACTAAATCCTCCTCCTTCATCTTCAGGGTGAACAGCTTCATCTTCATCTGCATCTTACTAGTTAGATCCTTGGACATACAGATCGATTCCAGTTTCAGCCATAGTTCTGCAGCAGTTTTCTCTTTCAGACACTCCTGCAAAATATCATTATGAAGATGCAACTGAATTAGGGCGAGCGCCTTCTGATCCTTGCGGATCTCTTCTGGAGTCCACTCGGCCTTCCTCTTTCCGAAACTATCCAGCGCCTCATCATAGTCATGAGTCTGCGCCAGAATCCCCCGCATCTTGACTTGCCATAGCGAGAACCGCGTGTCGTAGTTCAGCAGCGGAAGATCGAACTTCATCGACGTCGTCATGAACCCTAACAGCAACCAAAGCTCCGGTACCACTTGTTATGAACGACGTATAAGAATATGAAGTAAAGAATCAAGCCACAGAGGAGACACACGATTTAACGTGGAAAACCCCTCTGATGTGAAGGGGAAAAACCACGGGCACCAGCCAGCAACAATCTCACTATCTCAAGAGTTTTGGGTTACACGCCTATGGCGGCTTACAAGAGAATCAAGTCTCCATGAAACCCTAGCAAGGGTGTATATACCATACCGTACCGCGGGGGGCTCCGCCCCCCGCACCCCCCCGAACAAGCCTCCGGCGACGGGCCTCCGCTTCGCTCCGTCAGAAGCCTGGCCTATATCCTGAAGTGAATTTGGAACAACTCCAACAAATCCGCTGCTACTCCAATTTAGTTCCAAGTAATCAAGGTGCTCCTTGCTACTAACCATGCCATTCCAGCCGACAAGCTAGCAGGCACATTTTCTAGACCATGTAAAGTAAGCTCCCTAAGCTGGGACAGAGGCCCGATCTCTTCCAAGCTGCACCAGCCCGTGCCCCCATTCTTGTCCAAATGTACTCGGAACCCATAAAGTGTTCTTAGATTATTTAACTGACCAAACCCCTTGGGTATTAAAACATTGTCATGGGAACCATACATGCTAAGAGTTCTTAGATGCACAAGCTGTGTAAGGTACTGTTTGGATTGAGGGTTTAACTGGGTTGAAGCGGGTTCGACCCAGGTCAACCCGTGTTTGGATGAAAAATGAAGTGGAATGGGTTTGACCCAGTATAGAATATGCTGTCCAGATGCGGGTTGGATGGATTCCTCCAAAACAAGAGGACCATGCGGACCCGCATCACATGCGCTTGGCGTTGGTCACCCCCGCACGCTATCCTCACCCCTGTGGCTTCATTTCTGCGAGGCGAAGCGCAGAAGCCGGTCGCCGCTCACTACTCGCCCTCCCAGATCCGGCGGAGCCAGCCGTCTCGGCCTCCCTCCCTGCTCCCATTCGTGCCTCCCATCGCCGGTCCTCGCTCCCCCGCCACCCTCCGTTCTTCCGTCGCTGTGATCCGATGCCGCCCCTCTCCCGTCACCTCCACTGCACGGTACTCCCTCCCCTCTAGCTGGTCCTCCCTCCCTTGCAGGCGTCGCCCTTCATGGTTGGGCCTCCACTGCCGGCCATCTCGTCCCCTGCAGCCAAGGTAAGAAACCCTAGCATGTGAACTCATCTATGTATTTGGTAGAAATTGGAACCCATGTTTCATATTGTGTGGTCTACAAATTTTAACTTATTTGCTAAGCGATTTTGAACAGAACCAATGTCATGGCTACATTATTGGTTTAAAAATCATTCTTGTATTGTAGATGGATAAGAGGACCAAGATTGTAACTTTTGCAGCTGCTGCATACATGTTGTTGTCAATGATGGCCTTGATTATTCAGACTAGAAAACGTAAGCGTGATGCAAGAAGGATTGGCATATTATTTTCCTTTCATGGATATGCTTTGAACTTGATTGGAAATGAAGATATTTGCAATGTGTGGTAATCTCACCAAAGAGGTGATCATATTCCCTGCCAACCCTCATCCCTCTAACCAAACAAGGAATGGAACCACTTGAACCCACTGTATCCTCCAACCAAACAGAAAACTGGGTTGAACCCATCCCTATAACCAAACAAGAGATGGGTTGATTCCAACCCAGAGAAGTGGGATGGACCCAACCCATTCCATTTGGCTCCCAAACCAAACACATGCTAATGCAGCTAGGAAGATGGTCTAGCTGTGGACATTTCTGAACCAAAATGTGCTGCAAGAACTTCATCCTATGAATGTCTCCAGGTAGCCTAGATATATTTGTATCCTGGAATTGGAGGTATCTCAGGTGCCTCAGCTGACATATAGAGTCAACCAATCTATCACAATCAGTACCCCTTATAAAAAGCACTCTTAGGGTAGACAATCTCCCAAACGAGTCACTAGGCTGAACATTAATTCTTTTATTTATAATTAATGTTCTTACTGATTTGTGCTTCTGTAGAATATCCCATTCTAGTGCTGACTTGGTTGATCCTATAGACAAGTGACGTACATGGCTGATCTTGCTACCACCATCATCTTGCTGGCCCTGGACCACCAATGATTCTTCTTTAGACATAAACTCTGCAAAAGATCACACCACGTCATGCATGGTGCATGAGTATCGAGTGAGAGCTGATTCTGTTGCTGGTTCAATAAGATTCCTCGTGATTAGCTCCTGGTAATACCCATCTGCTATTTCTTCTAGCCAATCATCATATGAACTACTGCTTCTGTCTGGTGGATGGATAAATCCCTCACTGATACACATCGGAACAACTTGACGTTGCCAAATAGTTGTACCTTTAGGGAAAAGTGAGCAGTATAGGAAGCACTGCTTCAGCTGGGGAGACAAATCCTCATAGCTCAAGTAGATCGTGTTGTGCAGTTCCTTAGGAAATCCAGCTACTGACCATGCATGATGCTTCAAAACAGCCTCCCAATCACCCTCGCTTCTCGGCTTCGTACTTAGCAGTCCTCCCATCACTTTGATAGCAAGTGGTAAACCTCCACACTTACTGATAATTTTCATCCCGACAACTTTCAGCACAAACAACCATTTCCACTCATAAAACATATTCACAATATTTAATTTGTAAAATAATGGTAAGCAGTTAGCTGATTTGTTATACTATATAATCTTTTGTATATGATGCCCCACCTGCGCGGACGGAAGAAGCTAAAATGATAAATACTCCTTGCCGAAATAGCTTCAGTGACAAAATTTTAATAAATAATATTAGCATTTATGTCTCCCTACAAATTTATTATGAAAATATATTCTGTAATAATTTAATGGCAGTTACTTTGTATCATAAATGTTAGTAGTTTCTTATATAATTTGATCAAAATTTAAATTACTTGACTTCTTCGGAAGTGAAAATTGCATTATTTATGGAACAGATGGAGTAGAAAGGTTCAGTTTGGAATTTGTGGGCCCACCTCACATTGGGAGCTGTCCATGGCAGTTCCGCCCAATGCATTGGCTGATTTGTTGATGGACGCTAAATTTTTGGTTTCCATTCAGTTTGCTACCTAAATTTGCCTACATCACACATTTAGGTTGACAAATCGATGACAAATATTTTTGTGCAACTTTTCACAACTGAATATTTGGCATGGAAAATTTTGAGAGCCAATCAAGCATGCCTTAAATATGCATAAATTGCCAAAATGAAATTATGATTTAGTGGCCAATCTTACATGTAGATGGGAGAGATGAGTAATTTATTGGAGACTTATAAGTGACCTTAGATTATGTTTAATACTAAAAAAATAATATTGATGCAAATTTAGAGGTATATTTATTACCTTTTTATAGTCGTACAAGACGATATTTTAGATGCAGATGTTTATGTTACCTAGATTATTTTTACTAATGAAAAATATGGGTAATTTAGATGGATATCTAGGTGTTACTTTTGTTATTTTCATGATGATAGAGATGGATAATTTGGATGCATATTAGGGGTTTTCTTTAGGTTATTACTAGCAAACATATTTGTGCGTTGCAATGGGAACTTTGTCATGTAGTTAACTCATGTAGTGCTGGATATCTATTTAGTAATCACTTCATGTGTTTCAATTCATCTAAAATCAAATTCTATATTGTGCCTTGACACATGCTATATTTTTACTCATATGTGTACGGCAGGAAACTCTCAACAATCATGTTATTTGTTCCATTTCATTTTGGAATCGGGCTATGCACCAAGCCTAAACACTTAACTTGTACGGACATAGGTAAATGTGGTGGACCATGGTAACACTTTTGTATTCCAATTTCTTTTGGAAATAGACTCTACATCATGCTTAAACATCTAACTTGTACAAAATGGAATAGATTGAGTCTGTTGGATCCCATTGGGCAATTGTGATTGATGAAAGATAAAGAAACCTTTTGGTCTTTAATATATGAAAGAAGTCCCGTGCGTTGCTATGAAAGAATGCCTAAGAGTTTAGAAAAAGGATGTGTCATTTGTCCGGACAAGTTTTTAAATAAAACAAAAAATGAGAATTATTTTTGAATGACGGAAGCAATAATTAATACAGTTTCAAGGGCATCACTAGGAAGTTTTTGGTGCCATTATCCGATGACAGTGTGTAATACTCTGCGTCCAGAATTTGCTTATTTGGCCCAGTTCCTCAAGTGCAACAGACCTACATACACATAGCACCTCTCTTGCACTTCAGTCCTCAATTTGTGTAAAAGGATTAACCCAAAGATGCTATTTTTTGAATGACAAGTTCTCACCCTAATAAATATATAAGGTGGTAATAGACCCATCAATTGTAACTGCTCTTGTGCCACATGGGCCAACAACAGGCATCTAATAGGCTGAGGTGTTACATTCATCCCATGAAGGGCTGATGTCCTCGGCAGCTCACCACACACAGCAAATGCCTACAACCACCCCTTGGTACACCCCTCCCTGGTCACATGGGCCAACAACACAACTACATGCTTCTAACGGGCTGGTGTGTTACACAATGTTCACCATGTTTCCAATGAGCCATTATCAAAACTTTCTGGCACTTTTGTGGGATTTAACTTGGAAATCATTCTCAAATATGTGTTGTTTAGGTTTTCACTATGGATGTTGTCTTTATGATCTCTTAAGCTTTTATGTCTTGTTGCAAGGTGGCTCCTTCCATGTAATGGGGTCATTCCCTAATATCTACTATTTTTTTCTTAATAGGTGAATATACAACTAGAGTTTCAACTTAAGATATATGCATAGAAAATTACAATGACTAATAATAGGATAAAAGATGCTGTCCATGACATCATAGCTCATCATGGACTATAACCATTGCGGACACACAGTTTTGTGATACAAAAAGGAAGAAATAGTGAATATTGATGAAAAACATATAGATTACTTGGTCAAATTATCACACTTCGGTAGAGGTAACAGAGTATCTATATGGTTATTATGTATAAAGAATAAAAGAGAGACAAAGGCACAAAGACAAGCAATTTGATTAGATATAGGTACTAAACATTTCCACAAACTTCTAAGACTTATATCTCAAAGGTTCAAACTTCTATAGGTGGACACGTAATGGATTAGTGTGGATAATTTTGATGCATATTCATGAGTCACTTTAGATTCAACAATAAAGCTCGATAATTTGGATGCGTACTTATGGCTTTACTAGGAGTTGTATATTGTAACTAGTTTGTAATACCATAGTTTTCTAAACTTACTATGTCAAAATAGGCCTTGAATAGATAGAGTTAAGGGAATAATGTGCATTAAACGGCAAAATAAATGGTATATGTGTTCACTAACTTGACCAGGTGTTGGCGGCAACTGTTTGTTGAGCAAGGATGAAGCATCATCTTCATTGAGTGGGCTGACATGATGTTTGTAGAAGGAGGCTCTAGTCCGTAGAGCTAGGTCCTAATCTTGTAGTGATTAGCACCCAATTGCCCTGTTGATTTTTACTTGCATTTCTGACCGGAACACTAAGCACATTGCTCTATGCTACATTACTCCACACATCATCCAGGACCAGGAGAAATCTACCCATGGACAAGGTGTTGGTGAGCCTCCATGAGAGGAGGGTCTTGTCTTGCACCCCACCATGGACTCCTCCAGCATGCTCAATTGCTGTCCTGAGAAGCTCAACCTCATCAAAGTGTTGGGTGATGCTTAGCCATATCTTCACTTTGAAGTGTCCTTGGACAGTGGTCTCATTGAAGATCTTCTGGGCCAACGTGGTTTTGCCCATGCCACCTGTGCCCACAATGGCCACCACTTTGATGTCGTGGTGTCCATTGATGGTTAGCATTTGACCAAGCTCCCTTGTCTCCCTCTCAATTTTCTCACCAACAATAGCTGATTCAACAAACTCAGATGTCACCTTCTCTACAGTGGACATCCTCTGTTCTGGGTGGGATCCTAGATTGATGAAGTTGAACTTGTGAGCCTCTTCATATAGGTTGTCCAACCTCTGGTTGAGCTCCTTGATGCGGCTACCTATCTTGTGTGCGAACACAGGATTCCGTAGGCAGGAGGGCAATGGCCGGCAGCAACCTGGAGCCTTTTCAACCGTGCTGCTACCTTTCGATTCCCTCTGCTTGTCAGCTTTGATTTGACATAGGTCTAGGATGTCAGTGGCGTCATACATGGCGTTCTTGAGCTTCTGAACCCATCTTTGCACCCTCAATTCAGTGATGCCCTTCCTCTCAGCGTCAGTAAGGAAGCATTTGATACTTTCCATGTTGTTCTCTAGCTTCTCAATATCGCCAGATATGCCCAGCAACATCTTCACCTCTTCTGTTGCCATGTCGGCTATCAGCTGCATCACGTAGGGTCCCATAGCATCCAAGATTGCCGCCATGGCTCCCCTAGACGTCCGTCCTATACATATACAAGTACATCAGAATCATACACTTGTTTCATCAGAACAACCACTGGATCATTTATTCTTTTGTGCCACTTGTACTAAATCACCTTATACTAGACCCTCATATAGTTTGGATCATGATAATTCTTTTTTTTCAATCTAGATCTATTGTTTTAAAGTGAATTAGGATTTGCCAAGAGATACTAGACGTTTAGTATGCTTACTTACACCAAAAGGGCAAGCAGCTGGGAGTTCAAAGATCAAGACGTTAGTATGCTTATACTTACCCCAAAAGGCGAGCAACGGGGAGTTTAAAACTAACGCTGGAAAAGAACCAGCCTCGCTCAAGCTACCTATTTCGCTCATTCTTTTTTCCTTTTTTTAGAAGGATAGAACTTTCAGTTAACATGTAGATTCGCTACAGATACATTTTCCAGGCATGATCCTGCATTAATGTGAATAGAACATGCATGCATGTATAGCTAGCTAGAGAAACAAACTTCTCCAAGAGGATCTCTACACACTGCTTTATCATAAAATTTAGAAAACAAAACAAAAAGCCAGACTCCTATAGACTCTCTAAAGCACTCTCCATCTCTTTTGCAATCTAAAACCACCCTTCTCACTCTCCATCAATAGAGAGGCTACGCTTTTGATGAAAATGGCGAGGCTACCCTGCTCTCTAAATTCAAGATATGGTAGTTCTGTCATGAAATTTTCACACAAGAAAAATGGTGATAAGGTATTACAGTATACAGAACAAAACCTAGAGATATATGTGGGAAATATTTATGGCATGGTTCTCTAAATACAGATATAGGTGAAGTTTAGAGAATATAATGGAAAAGGATGGTCGAACAATGCAAGCAAGCAAGTAAGAAGACATTACAGAAATGAACTTTAAAAGTATTCACTGCATATATAGTTTCGGGATAAAGGATGGAGGCACCTCAATTTGCAGGTACTGCTTGCGTCTCAGTTGGGCTAACTGCTCTTGAGGGTGTAAGGCAAATGGCAAGGCATCAGGCATGAGCCTTAGCTTATATATATAAGATGGATCAGCTCGAAAATGGAAAAAAAAAGGCGACGGTCCAATCCTTGCTACACACTACAAGAATCGAGTACCAAACTTAGAATGGAACCAGCATGCTGCTGCTATATATATTGCACGCACGTTATGCCTTGCTTGATGATTGATAAATGCACGTACTGTTATTAACTATAATAATAACCTTATTTATGCTTGCTTGATAGTTTGTTCTTTTCCTTGCTTCTGGAACTGATACTGGGCTTTGGATCTAGGTAGATGGAGAGCTTGGGTTTCCACGCTGCTGACAACTGCCACCACAGCCGCTTTTGTTAAAGGCAATACAACTGCCACCAGAGCCGCTATGTTAATGGAAGAAAGGAGACGAAGATACAATGCTTGTTACACACTCTTAAGAACCAAACTTTAGAGTTGTTCTGTCTCACTTACAATTCCTTCCTTCTGGAATCTCGCAGCAGGGTTTTTTTTGTACACAGACAGCATGCATGCCGCCAGCAGGTCAGAGTTGCGCACATGGCAAGTTATGCCTTACTTTAGAGTTGCGTACATCGCTTCCACTTCCCTCCCCTGCTTCAGCGTAAGATGCCCTCATGTTATTTTTCTCGTCTCCTTCCTACTCTCATGTTATCTTCATCTGGGTATATATAATAATAATAATTTCTGTACCTTCACCTATCTCAATCTCACCGTTGCATACATGGCATTTGGGTTGTGATCTGCTCCGATCCGTTATGTTTTCCTTCCTTGCAAAGCAGAGCGTCTGTGTATATAATAGTACTCGTGCAAAGCAGAGGACGACCATGCTTTGACTGTGTTTGTTCATCCTATGCATGTCTACTTGCGGTGGGGTTTATTACTCAACGTTTCATTCATCAACACACCTCATTCAAGAACCTTTTTTCCCGCCTGGCCTACTTCAGTCGCAGGCCACCAAGAAACTATTGCTTAAATTTAGGAGGAATAATGGGGGGAAAACTACATCTCTCTTATACATTGGATGCATGTGCATGGACGTGTGCCACAAATCCACGCTGGCTGCCCAAGGTTACTTCATGGGGACCGTCCCCACCCAATTTTTTTTTGTTCTCATCGAGGAGCGTACCTTTGACGTCAAGGCCACAACCGGTGACACTCACCTTGGTGGTGAGGATGTTCACAACCGTGGATGTAGGGGCCGAGCTGGAGCAAATTTAAGGCGGGGTGCGCTTGCGTTGTGGGTGCATAGTTTTTTGCCATATGGATATGATGTGTATAATATACTTGTTCTCAGTCAATAGTCTACATTAATTAACAAGGGAGGGATGGGAACATACAGGTTCTATAGTAAAACCTGTCAATAAGTTGAAAGCATGCACACAACACTAGTACGTACTGTACGTGTGCAAGTCCTAACATCTCCATTAGTTGTACAACTCATATAGAAATACACACGCACACACACGTGCGCAAGCAAGGATACAACTAGTGCTGCGGTCTCACCACTCCAGCTCGGTATTTCAACACTCTGCTAATTCACCATATAATATCATATAGTAATATTATACCTAACACCCCGCCGTGTTCCTCTGTGGCCGGGGAAAACAAAAAGTTTTGCTCCCTCCTCGAGATCTGCAATTGAAAAATTGGCGTCGTCCAGCCCAAAGGCCAGCTGATATCTGTCGAGGACACACCTCGGCCACGCCGGCTTCTAGGCTTCTCATGATTTGGCACTAGGTGGTCGATCGTGTCTTTGCAACTGTCCTCTGTGTGACAGTGTAGAAAACTGAAATTAAATCTGCCAGCTAGAGATGATGATCCCTGGCCCCGCGCGCTCCAATGGCAGAAAGGAATGTACAGGATCCCATCCCTGCATACATAAAGTTGGTTGCATAAAAAATACATACTAAGACGAGCAATGTGTTGCGAGAGAAAATTATTAACTACCTGGCCCTGGCTAAATATACACTTGCTTTATTTCTGATCAGGCGCTGCAAAAACCAAGCGACATCAAAGTTTTCATCTCCTGGAATGCAGTCGACTCACTTGATATGGCTGATCTTGTCGTTCTCAGATGAGCCACCTCTTAACAAGAACAATAATCTCCATGCTGTCTAGGGACGGGACTCCTTTTAGCACCTGCTCATTTGGGCAACCGATGATCCTGATTTTCTGTAACCTAGAGAGGTTGTTGATCCTTTTGAGCATGGGACAATCGATTGCATATGTCGAGTGCGGGGACACCTTGAAGCACCTGCAGATTTAGACAGCGGAGGATACTAATCTTGTGCGATCTGCTGAGGCCAGTGGTCCTCTTGGGCTTGGGGCAGAGGGACACGTCAAGCTCGACAACTGATGGGAAGTTCTGCACATATATATCAGGTTGGTATAAGCTCCTCGTACAGGTTGAGAGCCCAAGCGACAGAGGTGTTCTGGTGCAAGGCCCAATAAACCAAGCGACGACAGGGTGGCTGTGCTCTGCTCTGCTTTGTTTCTGCTCTGTTATACTTCGTCCTTACTCTGTTGACTGAACTGCATGCTGTCCCGTGCTTCCAAAGAATTATGAATGAACCATTATATTCCTCAGTCACAGCTCAAAGTGAAGGCTCGTCTATCTCCCTCAGAAAGCAGAGGGCCTTCATATATTGGTGCAGTACAGGCGACAGAAGCAGAGGACACATATGGTGTTGCCACGAGATCAGAGGAGAGGAAAACTCCATAATCGCCACGACATCGAGGAGGCTGAACAAGATCAACCAACAATAATGATTGGGATGCCTGATTTCATGATCATCAATAGGGTCAGCATACAATGTTCGTGCTGCATGTTCTACTGCTTTCATCACCACACATTCGGTTCAATACAAGATCCACGGCTTCAGACCCATTACATGTGTAAATATATATAGGTCCATTACTTAAAAAGAATATATGGAGTGTACAAATATACATGGTCAAGACTACAAGAGTGAACAAACCATGATTTAGTACTATGACGACAGTCTGCACATGAACAGAGAATGTGTACTGTGTGCTGGAGACGAGCTTCTACCAAGCAGATGTCACTCCCACTTGCCACTGCAAGCTAGCATCATGTGGCTCTGCCGTAAGGATCCTAGATCCCTGCATACATTAGTTTACACGGTCAGTGCATAATGATATTTGAAACTGCGTACTAAGTGAGAGAAAAATTGTAGTTACAAATATAGGAGATGATAATAAACATACTTATACCAGACTTCAACAGGGAAAAGGTGAACGCAAGCACTGTGTTTTTCTTTTGTTCTAAGAGAATTGATTGTTAACAATTGTAGATGTCCTCTCCTCGGATGGGCAGGCTGTAGCCACACTTTGTCTAATCACCATATATTTTGGTCCAATGAAAGCTTTTCCTGCAATGAATCAGAGTACAAGCAATAATTACTAATATGAAAACCCACTTCCGGCCTAGTGAAATAATGCAATTTAACACACGAGCATGCACCAGATTAATTAAATCACCTTAAGATTAGCTATCTAAACTGGATGCAAGGCTCATTTAAGGAGAATATATAATTAATGATTACACTTGGGGCACTTCTCCAAGTCTTTGTATTTTTCTCCACGGTACAATTTACAATCATTGGAACATGCGTGGATTTTTTCAACCTCGAGGCCGACGGGGCAGATCAGTTACTTGGCCAAGTATGTCTTTTCTGGTAATTCATTTTTTCTGGGAGCATTTTTCTTATTATACCTAACAACTGATCGAAGCCTTTATTGCTCAATCCGTTTGTCGATTTGAACTCTAACAACATGATGTCGGCTTCCAGTTTGCTCATTGGACAATTCCTATATAATGGTGTTTTACCATCTTGTCTCATTTTCTCTAGCTTTCTTAGCTGTCTTTCACTAAGACATTCATTCTCTACATTACGTAGCAGCTGAGAAATGCCATCGTTATCCTCGGTATCGTCAGCTAGCGTGTTCCTAAACACATTATTAACTGTGGCCATAGGTTCTGTATTGACACCGGGTTCCTCGTCAGCATCGTGGATAGCTATGTCAGGCATGTCCACATCATCATCGTTTTCCTGCAGAATATTCACATCAACCTCACTATGCATAGTCCATATCGTATAGTACTTCCGTCAATGAGTCAACTGCCCTGTTGGGCGGTCACCACGCGGGACACGTTTTCTATACGGCTTTGGTCATATGGCACAAAGAAACTACTATGGCCCACATAGTTCAGCTGCACCAGTGAAGTTGTTTTTTGAAAAAAACATCTTCATACACTACCAGAGCAGAGACTTTTCCCGACAGCCAAAAACCGCCAAGAGAGGCCTCAAAACCGACAGGAATCACATTCCTAACGAGCAAACGTAAGGAACAAGCCGACAGGAACAACTCGACAACAATTATTTGCTGAAGCTGAAGCTGATCTGTTTTTCTCTTCCTCAAACAGCATCATATGATGGACAAAAAGAGTAAAATTACCATAGTGCCCTTAGTTTTTTCCTTCTATTTTTTCCCTCAACTCCTCACGGGCATCTCTTTCTTCCTCACGGGTCGCTCGGTCGCGTCCTCGCATGACCCCATGGAGGCGACCGTGCCGCTCATCTAGGCGGCTCTCACGAGCCCCGGTGGCCGTGCCACGGTGCCTGTGCCCTGACGCCGCTAGCCCGGGCGGCCATGCCCCCAGGGCCCAGCCCCATGCCCCCTAGTTCCGATGACGTCCCCTACGCGTAGGCCGCCGGCAGCCGCGCCTACTCGCGTCCTTCTTCTCCCCCGGCGGTCGCGTTACCCTGGCAGGCTGGTCCCGACGGTGGCGCACCCGATGTGTCCTAGCTTCATGGCCGTGCCAGCGCCGTGGCGACGTCTCGTGCCAGCACCCACAACACCCCAGCGTCCTGCGCGCCTGCCCAGGTGGCCGTGAGCACATGTGGTCGCGCGCCTGCCCCGATGGCGGCGAGCCCCAGAGGCCGCACGCCTGCCCCGATGGCGGCAAGCCCTAGCGTCCGCGTGCCTACTCGCACGGTGCGGTACAGTCGAGCGACGCCATGCTCCTGCGACTCGGGGCAAACCACGTCTTCACACCCAGTAGGGCCCACAAAGCGGTAGGTGAACCTGGTATAAGCTACTTTTTTCAGCTTCATCCCAACTCATCTCTTTATGAGAAGAGAAAAAATAGCTTCACCTATAAAACTATTTTGAAAAAGGGTGTTTAGCAAAAATAGCTCACAACAGCTCATGAAGCTATTGGTGAAGTTGTGCAAAATAGGCCCTATACCTTCCTTTTTTATACTAAGAGCATGCATGAGCAGCTCATCCTTTTGTATCCAATTATCGACCCGGCTAGTGGATCATATTAGAGCCTCTTTAGATTAGCTAGAGCTAGTTACTAGTTCGAACTGACAATTAGGTTAAAATAGACTGAAGTTGGATCATTGGCTGCTCATAGCCTCACAAAAATAAGGGGAAAGAGAACGCAAATGAAAATGAAAAAAATACAAAAAAATCTATTATTGCTTTCACATCCATTCTTAATGAAAATGTCTAACACAATGACCTCCAAATCCTTGCCTTGACCCGGCTCGCTGAACAAATAGTCTCTTGTATATAGTTGTACCTTCACACTGCAGCCAATACATTTCCCTCAAGATAGCCGGCATAGAGGAGTTAATCTATCTTTTCTCAAAAACAAGAACATTTCGTGTACATCAAATTGCCTATGTAACAAATCCTTGCCTTTTTCGTGATTTTAAATGCTGTATCACATTCTCTTGCAGAACCATATTTACTTTTTTTTGTCCAAAAACATGGTCAGATGGATCACAATATTATTCATATCAAGTTTGCTGAAGCCATTGCTACCAAACAGCTACTAGTAGAAGGTCCATGCGTCTCAAATCTAGATTGAGGTAATATTAATACAGACTAGAAATTTTTGCGCGCTTCGCAGCGCCCTACCATCCAAACTATGAATCATCTGTCTGAAGAACAAACTGAGGCAATGGCAGCCACGTGGAACCGGAAAAGGAGAAGTGGCGTCCAATTGAAGTGTGCCTCTTCTACCAATTCAAGTGCAATTTCAAGTTAGGCTTAGAGAACCACTTGAGGCAAAAGACACATGGTGAAGATCCAATCAACAACACTGCAGAAACCATGTGTTAGTTTACCAGGTATCTCATTAATGATATTTCTTCGTTGTTAAGTACATACACACAATACATGAGTACATGTCAGTTTCAAACAAATATTGTAAACATCGACGGTAATGTATTCACCATCTCAGCTTTTCCGGAAGAGTTGTCGTGCTGATTGCCCCGGTTCACACAAATGGGAAAAAAAACATTGAGAAAGACTTACTAAACTACAGTAAGACCTTCTGAACACTGGGTTAGTGCCTGTGAGATACTAATGATCTTGACATTGCTGCACGAATGAAACGAAATTATATCATGGTTAGAAATGAAACTATGAACCCCAGCCCTAGGGATTAGCCATTATAGCATTATATTATATAAAATTGCAAACTGGTAATCATGGTTAGAAATTAAATTATGAATCCTTAAGGAAAAGCCTAATCTGTGGAAGCTATTTTAATCTTGCAGTGACTATGAAATACTGATATTTCCTGTGTAGTTGCCATCTTTCTTGGTTCAACGTAATCTCATTTGTGAAATGCTACAGTTAGACAATAAAAAGGTATTGAATAAAAAGGCATACCAATTCATATGCAATACAGTTTTTCAACAAGTAAAAGGATAATTTTGGACATACCAAAAGGAATTGATCTATGCCTGCATATAAACTGCCTGCAGGTAAATTGAGACAATAAAGTTCTGAGTAGTTATTATCTGAAAAGTTGGGTGCATCGTTGATTATATAGAATCTTCAATTCAGGCCATTATTAGAAACGGGTAGGTTATGGGTATTATCCACTAATAAGAGGATATGGGGACGGTGTCATCCGTTTTACCCGTGATCTCGGCCATGGTGGTGCGCGCGGCGTCCGTGTCCAATTGCTCCGCGAACCTCCGCCACCCGGGGGCGGGGGCACTGTGGGTGCGCGACTGCTGACTGCGTGGAGCTGCTGGGGCACATGCCAGTGCAGCTGGGCACAAGGGCGGCCGAGCAGTCTGCGGGGAACCACACCGGCAGCACCGTGGAGTCCGAGTCCGAGTCCGTGGCGGGGGTCCAGACCGTGCTGTCGGTGCTGAGGCGGGGCTGGTGGAGAGGCAACCCCGCTGGAAGGGTACGGACGCGTCGAGCGTGGGTTCCCGTCATGGGTGTCGGCGGTGGACCAGAGGCGGCTGCAACAGCAGGTGTCCCCATCCCGGACCTGGTGGCGGCCAAGGACGGGAGCGACGGCATGTGGAGGACGGTGCTCAAGGCCAGCCGCAACATTTCGACTCCATAGTCCATACGTAAACTTGTCTGCTCGTCGATCCAGGCATCCGGGGCTGCACGACGCGTTCTTTGCACGGCGGCGGTGACCAGCCTTTAGGAGTTCAATGGAGCTTATCCATTGGCTTCCCCATTATCCATCGGGTTTGGGCAAATGAACATGGGTGCAATTGGGGAGGGTGGGGGAATGGGGATCAGCTGGCTAGGTTTGGATTTGGTGAAGCCTAAAATTGTCCAAACCCTGCCCAATGACAGGTATAGCCAGAGCTCTGCTCTTTTGGTTTGTGGCAACTGAACTGCCTTTTTCCATTGGATAGTGGTAGAATATATACAACTCATGTACCAACTATAAGGTACACATGAGCATGGCTAAGTACAGCCATAACTACTCCTAGTACTAGCAGTACAATTCCTACCTCTGCCCACTACCAAGACATGGCTGATGTATTAGCTACCAACTAATGTACTAGTGGTGGCCTATTGCTTTACTGCTACAACAACTAGGACAGCAGAGACTGACCTATAGCCAAATCTGTTGTGCAGCAATCGAAGAGAGAGAGATCAGCATCAGATTGTGTCTTACAATTCTTTTCCTAATCCTGCTGCTAACCCAAAGCCTTGACCTCATCCATGCCAATCATCTTCCTCAGCTCCATGAACCACAGACGCCCGAGTGACTTGGCGAGGATGTCAGCGAGCTGTCTGCCGGTCTCGACAACTCAATAACGATCTGCCCTCCATCGACACAGTCCCGAAGGAAGTGGAACTTGATGTCGATGTGCTTGCTCTGGTCGTGGAGGATAGGGTTCTTGGAGAGGGCGATGGCGGGCTGATTGTCCACCATCAGAGCTGGCGAGTGAGCTTCCTTGCCAGTCAGCTCGCCCAGTAGCCGGCGCAACCAAACAGCCTGGCACGCCACCGTGGTTGGTGCGACATACTCCTCCTCACACATCGACAGCGCCAGAATCTTCTGCTTCAGCGACTACCAAGCAATGGGGGCTGCTCCAAGGAAGACAAGCACATCGGAGGTGCTCCGTCGACCATCAATGTCGCCCGCCATGTCTGCATCACTGAAGATAGTGAGCTCTGGCTCATGTTCCTCGGTCTTGGGAGGTGCCTCGCTGAAGACCGTGAGCCTCAGCCCACCTTTGCCGCCTCGCTTGGGGAAGATGATCGCTTGATCAAGCGACCCCTTGATGTAGCGCAGCAGCCTCATGACCGTTGTCCAGTGATCTTCATACTAGTCCTCCATGAAACGGCTGACGTACCCAACCACGAACGTGATGTCCAACCGGGTATGGGTGAGGTAGCGTAGCCCGCCGACGATGCTCTGGTAGCGTGTCACGTCCACCTTCACCACGGTGGTGTTCTTGCTCAGCTTCAGCCGCTCCTCCATTGGAGTCGCGCTCGGCTTGCAGTCCGCCATGTCACCGCGCTCCAGCAGCTTCTTCGCATAGGAACGCTGGCCTAGGGAGATGCTCTCCTTCCCTTGCTTCACGTCAATGCCGAGGTAGTAGGAGAGCACATTGAGATCGCTCATCTTGAACCGAGCTGCCATCTCGCTCTTGAACTGATCGATGTCCTCCGCACGCGCATCGATGACAATCAAGTCATCCATGTACACACCGCCGATGAGCTCCTCCTTCCCCTGTCACCGTGTGTAGAGCGCATGCTCTGTGGCACAGCGGGTGAACCCAAGCTAAAGTGGCATCAAGCTTGGCGTTCCACGCCCAAAGGGCCTGCCGCAACCCATAGAGCGCCTTGCGCAGCTTGAGCACCTTGTGCTCAGCGCCCTTAACGGCGAAGCTTGGAGCTTACTTGACAAAGACCGTCTCCATGAGCTCGACATTGAGGAGCGCAGACTTGACATCGAGGTGGTGGACGTGCCAATCCTTTGCTGCTGCCATCGCCAACAACAAGCAAATGGATTCCATTCGTGCCACCAGAGCAAAGACTTCCTCGAAGTTGATTCCCTCATGTTGTACGAAGCCACGGGCAACAAGCCAGGCCTTGTACTTGACAATGGCGCCGCGCTCATCCTACTTTACCTTGTAGACCCACTTCAACCCAATCGGTCTGTAGCCCATCGGTGGCTCAACCAACTCCTAGGCCTGGTTGTCCTTAATGGCCTTCATCTCTTCCAACATCGCCCGGCGCTAATTGGCTTCACGTTCAGCCACTACGAACGTTGGTGGCTCCTCTGCACTGACAAGGAGCAGCTCTAGGTCATTGAGAAACTGACTGGCCAACCCAAGAGCTCCCTCTTCACCGATGATGTTGTCCACCCGTCTGAATTGGACCTCCTCGCCATCGTGGAAGGCGTCCACGTACTTGTCGATGTCGGTGGGTGGAGAAATGAACTATAGTGGCGGTGTCACTGTCCTGCCATCGCAAGGGACTGTGGTGGAGGTGAATGCGCTGCTGTTGGTGGAGACTGCTCGCCTGCGCCCACCATGGCCAGTCTTAGCGGCTCCTCCTCGACTGCCATAGCTGCTGGTCCATTGTTGATGGTTGTTAACATCGATTGTAAACCATCAATATAACCTACATATATACTTGATTCCATCACCAAACATAGGTCTAGGGGTTTAAACTAATCAATTCCACATGTTTTGGTGAATTTGTGTTTTCAGCAGGGTTTAATTAGAAAACCGCCAAGGGGGACCTATTCGTCAAAGGAAATCGCGTAATTCCGTAACATAACCGACGTGGGAAGACTCTAGAAGACTCCAGAAGGCAAACCACCGAAGTAGAGGGTAGGTGGCTGCCAGGTGGGGTCCATCAGACCCACCTATAGGCTGGCCAGCCTGTTGGCCCCACCTGTCAGCTCCTCCTTCGAATGTCGGTTCTCCACCGCCTCCTAGATTGGATCTACGCCATGTATTCAAGTTGGTTTGATCTGAGGGTCCAAAATTGATGCTCCAGCCTATATATACCAGCCCCTACCCCCCTCCCTAGAGCCATCCTAAAACCCTAATTCATATTCTCCTCGTTAGGATCAGAGCCAGCTATCAAGAGAAGATTAGTCCTCCATAGGATCTAGTCTTGTATTAGAAATAGAGAGATAGAGTGTGAGGGAAGAGTTTGGAGGAAGTGCCGGCCTGTTGGTGCTCTCTCTATGGCTTGTACCCTGGCAGAGTCAAGTTCTACTTGAGCTTGCTTCTGAGGATTCTCTCATAATCAACTTCTAATTCAAGTAAGCATCATGTTTATATTGCTCATCAGGTTCACAACTCTTTGAGTGCTTTAATCTATAGGACACTCTAGGTTAAAGTCATAATTATAGGTGTAAGCATGGTACTTAGACCAGGTTACTTGTGGATGTACCCTACATTCCAGATCGGTGATAGCTCACGAAGGTGACTCTTATAGCCTCATTGAATCCTTTGTAGTCCACCTCCTGTTTGTAGGCCTAGCAGGATTTAGTTACTATAGGAAACATACTCTGCCTGTGTTTCCCTTAGTAATATCTCCAGTTGAACAATAGAAGACATAACTTATAGAAGTTAGGACTAGAAGACCTTTGTGATCTCCTCTAACTCATGTTATCTTAAGTCTTGTTGCTACTCTGGGTTAACTTAGACGTAGTTAATCTCACATGTTTCCCTATGGATA
The DNA here is from genome assembly GCF_019320115.1 of Miscanthus floridulus. Taxonomy (NCBI): domain Eukaryota; kingdom Viridiplantae; phylum Streptophyta; class Magnoliopsida; order Poales; family Poaceae; genus Miscanthus; species Miscanthus floridulus. The sequence continues at coordinate 78,622,299 of NC_089594.1, read as the reverse complement.
TGATACTTGGAATACTTCCAGGTGAAAACTATAGCGGTATCCGTGCGCTTGAAGATTTATCTGTGTGCATTAAATATACTAACAAGCTGTCTAGCGCCGTTGCTTGGGAAACGGTCGCTGAGTTAACTTCGAATCTAGTTTAACCTTGTACATTATATCTTTTATTCTTTTATTCTTTTCATTATGAATTCCACTCCTATATATCAATATGCTAAACCCACGAGCACAAGACTAAAGCCACCAAAATCTTCAGAGCCTATCATAACACCTAGTTATGAGCTGCTCCCATGTTTAATAAAATTGATTTGGGAACAATCCTTCTCGGGAGAAGGCAATGAAAACCCATACTCAAACCTATAGGAGTTTGCACAGACTTGTGCATGCCTGCGTATCGCTAACATGTCTGATAAGACCTTAAGATGGAAGTTGTTTCCGTTTTCTTTGACGGGAAAAGCTAAACAATGGTATAGTCAAACCGTAGGAAGTATGCAAGGAGATTGGGAAATGCTATGCTCTAAATTTTGTTTATGTTTCTTCCTCATCTCTAAAGTAGTCAGCCTTCAAAAAGAGGTTCTAAGTTTTAGACAACTAGAAGAAGAATCTCTTGGCACATCATGGGATCATTTTAATGACCTCATCACCACTGGCCCTGACCTTGCCATTCAAGACCCCATACTTCTTCGACATTTTTACATGGGTCTTAGCAAGGATTCTACGCAATCCCTTGATCAAGCCTCTAGAGGAGCTTTCCTTCATTTGTCTGCTAGTGAAGCAAGGTCAATGCTTGATAGAATTAGTGGAAATACTCCCTACACTAGCATTCATGATGAACACCCCGAGAAAGAGAAGAATTCATCTCCCGATCAGGGAGAAGAAGTTTTGATAGCCAAATCACAACCACTCTAATATCAAGGTTCAACTATCGATCCTGAACCATCAATACCCCAAAATCATCCAAAGGAAGAAAAAATTCAACCTTCAAAAATCTCTTTTGAGATTAAGGAAGATCTTTTTGGTGTTGATTGTGGGAAAAGCTTAAATTTCCAGCCTCATAAGAGGCCTTCGAGTGAATATTCAAATCCTCTTAAGAAGGGATCTCTTAGAAAGCGTCCTTGTTCCCATATAGGACATCAGGAAGGACTCAAGGGTGGCATGTCAAGTGATGCCATAGAAGGAAAGCCGAGTCATCTAGAAGCCAATCCTATCTTCTCCCCTTCTATGCTCACAACCGATATAAGTTTTGAACCCATCCTTGGCCCCGATGAATCCCCTAATGCTCTTACTTCTAAGTCTCGTGATGATCCTAGAAATCCACTAAGACATCCAAAGCATAGGAGCCATGAAGACTATAGGGATGACTGTAAGGAAAATGGACCCTTGGCCCATTTACTTTGGATTTTGGTGTTTGATGATCAACAAGACCAAATTGGACTAATATGTTTGCGAGTGTTAGTTTTGTAGTCTAATAGGTTACAAACGTGACTTGGACGAAGGTGACGTGATGATCTGATGATGAACACCTCAAGCAAGACCCTAGAAGCACAATAGAAGACCCAAGAAACCAAGCAAAGTCCAAGCACAAAGATAGGAACCGAGCTGAATGAAAGATCACAAAGAAACAAGCTCGATAGAGGTGAGCAGACACAGCCCTTATAAGGACTGGATGCGTTTGATCTGTTTCTTGGCAACAGCAGGCATCAGCAGCAGTGACCTGACGCTGAGCGAGGCAGTGATCGGACGCACGGACTTCACTATTCTTTGTCACAACAACAACTTAGTGAGGACCGGACGCGGCAGCTGTGGACGAGTGGACGGGCCAGGCAGTGGCATCCGATCGAGTCTAGAGAGGTTCTAGAATGGTGAAACATCAACCGAACGCGTCAGATGGTAGGCGACCGGACTCGTCAGAGAGTCTGATCAACAGTGAGCGCCAACGGTCGGCTTCAATGGTTGGGACGACCAGACATGTCCGATCAAGATGACCTGCACGTCTAGTCCATGGCAGAAAGCTGGGTTGTCCCCAACGGCTACTTTTTCCATGGGACTTATAAATAGACCCCCTAACCGGCCAATTGAGTTGGGGGAGAGCTAAGGAAACATACCAAGGGTGTTGCTACACCATTTTAGTGATCTCTACTTGCATAGTGCTTAGTGTTTCATTAGGTGATTAGCATAGGTGCTTTGCGAAGTGCTTAGGTTCATTAGACCACCGCTTCTGCGTTTGCTCTAGGTTTAGGCCTAGTGTTTAGTAAGGTTTGCACACCTCTCATCTCTCGGTGCCTACATGCACCATTGTTGTACTCGGCGGGGCTTGTAATCTTGCGATATCACATCAACCGTGTTTGTGGTGTGGCTGCCACCGTGTACTGAAGGGATCAAGGCCCGCGGCGGTTCAGCCATGTAACACCCTCGGTGTTACACTATATAATTTTTGCTAAAAATTGCATATGCATCAAGTTTATATGAAATGTATGAATTATAGAGTGTAAATCAATTTCTATGGCTCGAAACGTTCATCAGAAACGCGAAATGAATGTTATGTTTCATGTCGTGTTGTATCACTTAGGGTTCTAAATGATTTTTTATTGAACGAAAATGCTATAGAATGCGTATGCGGCACCTTAATAAAGTTAGTAGTACTAGCTTCGTATGAAATACTTGCGGTCAAGAATTGGATTCGCTAGTTAGCATACTTGATAGCTTGGAAATTGAATTCGACGCGAATCCGAATGAAAACTTAGTCATTTTCTTAAGTCGGAAAATGGATCAACGAAGCGAAGTTTGGGAATTTTTATAGGAGGATCTGGTTAAGTGGTGGCATGGGCTTAGGGTTTATTTTAGTAGCTTGACATGCCATCTTGAGCGTAAAATAGTTGGTTTAGCGATCGAAGCCTTGAGGTGAGTTTTTGGGATGCTTTAAAAAGCGTGCACGACATGGTTTCTACATCTGGGCGTGGTCACCATGCTCGTCCCTCAGCGCTGCCGCACTGGCTGTCGACACGCATGCGCTCGCACGCCGTACGCGTGCCACCGTGCTGGCTAGGCCTGTCGTTGGCTCCGCGCTGCGGGCCACTATCACCCATTGCCACGCCGTGGCTCCCGCTCACGCTCGCACACACACGCGCCCAGCCGCATAGACCCGCACTTGCGGCTCGGCCACCACCGCCGTCGCCGTGGGTTCGCTGCTATGGCCAGTCCGCTGTAGCCGCTTCACCATGTCGCTGACCCCGCCGTTGTGCCACTGCGCTTCTACTGGCCTTGGCCGTTTGCGCAAAGTCACCGTGTGCACTCTGCCACGCCGTCGCATCCGCCTGCCGCCCTACCGTCTTGCGCTCATCTGTGCGGTGCCGTGAGCGTGTGGCCACATTTGGTATTGCCCGCACGTCGCCTTGCCTTGTCTGCATTGCCGTCACGTCGGCACTCGACGACGCTACGCTACTATCTCCTCTGACCGGCGCACCATAGTGGCGCGAAGTAGCTGACTATAGGAAAGTGCCATCTATCTCAGTGTGATTCGGCGGTAGGTCAGGGTCATTTTCGTAAAACAGCCAAAGTGCGCAGGCCTCCCCGTTGCGGGCCGCCATCGTGCGGATGGGCCGCGCCCGCGTTGGGCCGCACCGATGCACCGCGTGTGCGCCCGCGTTCACGTCGGACTAGGCCAAGCCGTTCGCGCTTGGACCGCCCAGTGGAATGCATTTTTCAATTTCCAGTAAATTAGCAAATGCTTATTCAATTTAGTTTTGAGCTAAACTTTGAAAAATGATAGTAAATTCTGTAGATGTCCAAAAATAGTGAAACAAAATTTGTTAGGTTCACAAAAATACTATCTATCTGTTAGTGTAGTTAGTTTATAGTTAGCTATGTTCATGATAGGTTCATAAATTCAAATTAGAGAGCTTAGTATTATGTAGATTAATATTTGTAGGAATTATTGTGGCAAATGGATGATAGATTTAGTTATGAAGTTTTTACAGTAGGTTCATTAGGTTGATAAATGGAATAGCTAGTACCCTTGTTTTATCATATATAGAATAAATTGGTATTAGGAGTAAGAATACCTTTAGTTGCTAAGATAATATATGTCATGCTTCATACTTGTTAGTGGTAACAGTAGGTAAATTAGCACCTTAGTCGGTAGGACTAGCTTAGTAACTTGATAGATGTTTTTTATTTTAAGAGCTGCTGTTGCCATAATACTAAGTGTTGCATCATCATTTCATGCATGTAGATCACGAGTTGGTAGAGTTCCTGCCCATGGATGAATAGGATTACGAAGAGGTCATTGAGGAGTACAAGGAGGAGATCCTCATGCAGGAGGGAGCCCTGGAGCCTTTTGGTGCTGACTTTGCTGACCCACCGCCTACCCAAGGCAAGCCCCGGTGCATAACCCTTATTTTAAATGATCACTGAATATATATGATGTGCATTTATGTTACAGGTATTTTATGGAAACTACATGCATAAATGTATCTACCTATGAGTCCTACTAGTATAGGTCAAGTAGCTGCTATGCTCAGGAATTCGGTAGCGTGAGTAACCTGTCGTTACTTACAATAGGTGATAATTATGATTACTCATGATAAAATGGTGGAAAGTAAAAGTGGTGACCGAGCAGGGATATGGTTTGGGTAATGGTGGGTGTAAGAGGTTGTGTCCTATGGCCAACAGGGCATAGCTTGGTTACACTTTTCCCCTGTCTGTGTCAGTTAAGGACCAGCCATTGCATAAGGCTCTAGGCAAGTCACAGATCTATTATCCTAAGCACATACTTGGGTATAGGTGTAGGGAAGACTTGTTGCTCTCTTGTCGTGGGTTCTAGCCCTTTCCGGACTGACTGATTGGAGGCAGGGATGGTGGAAGTCCTTCCACCGCAGTAAGTCTAGGACTTAGGAGCGGGGGTTTGGAGTTCAAGTTTGGACGGGGACCTAGGCCCTATGATAGGAGGGTGATGGGTTGGTCCTGCTTGTGCCTAGGGTACAAGTGGGGCTTGTGTTTTTATGGTACCCAGCTGGGGGCATTGATTCATGAATCGTCGGCGTTCCGGTATGGCTTGTCTACGGTTTAGCATCGTAGTTAGAATTGAAAGATGGAAGGTGATGAAATGGAACTGATTGCTCAACTCTTGCTTGAAAGTAGAACATGTGCTTACATAGAATGGCTAGATAATAAATTAATATGGCAATTAATAATAACATAAATAAGGACTCACTATTAGTATTGCTTTCTACAAAAAGGAAACCAGCAAACCACAAAGCTTATCATATTCCTTGGAGTTAGGAAATTATTCCCACTAGTCGAATAAGTCTTGCGAGTACATTGTGTACTCAGGGTTTATTTACCCCTATAGCAGATAATGCTTGAAGAGTACCATTGTGTGGAGGATTCTTCTGGTGGGCACAGCCGGATCCTCGTTCCTTATCGCTAGATGTTTACTTTTAATTCCGCTATTTAATATTCCGCACTCTGACTTTGGAAATGTAATAATATAATTTTTATGAACTCTGGATGTATGAAATGGATTAAGTATTGTAACTCGTTCTCATTATTGGATCCTTGGGGAAAAATTTGGACTTTCGGGTTCTCCCTTGGGGTGTGCCCGACGGATACCGCCCGCTGTAGCTTGCTTTCGGGGTGCTTAGTGTTTGGTGGAAGACAAGCGCCACCGTAAGTGTGCTATTTCAGGCGGTTCTACCACAGTTGGTACCAGAGCCAATAATGAGCTTACGTGTTCATCACTCTTTTCCAAAACTTAAAAATTTGACAACAAAAGTTTTGCGAAAAGTAGGATGCGATAAAATTATCTAAATATGTATAAGCCCTAGCAATATGGTCTATCTAGGATAGCGGCACTAGTTTTATCTAATTAGTTTTCTGCAGGTATACTGACTTACGTTGCGTAAGGAATCACTTAGCATACGGAAAGTGAGTGTGCGATGTGCCAAAAAATTTACGAATGCCGCTATATTCTGGCTTGAGTGAGCGTATAGGCCGATACATGCATCATGATAATAGAATCTTACTTAAACTAAAGTCCCCCCTACACATATAAGTTGGATTAGTAAAGTGATAGGATTAACTAAAAGAATGCTGTAATAAATGTCTCGTCATTTCCCTAATCCCTTGCTTCTGATCTGGAAGGTTGTTTTAAGTGGTTGGTTCTTATCTCTTATAGATGAATCTAAGGTTCGGACGCGGGAGCACCAGTGCTGGTGCGGGCCACGGTCTTGGCGAGGGCCAAGGTGAAAGTGGTCGAGCAAATGAGCATGGCAATGGGAAGAGCCATGAGGCTCCACTGTTGGCTCCTCTGCCTCTGCCACCACTGCTGCCACCGCCGATGACTCACACGAAGATGATGGCAGAAATGATGGCTGCTCGCCACAAGTCTACCCGTGCCATGGAGCTACTGGCACAGGCTGTCGCTGGCTTCACCCGCGGAGGCCACGGTGGCAATGGTGGGAACAAAGGTGGTGCCCGCGGTCCTGAGGGACCCTCCTCTTACCAAGATTTCCTCAAGACCCACTCGCCCACTTTCACACTGATAGCTGAGCCCCAGGATGCGGAGCACTGGCTTCGTATTTTGGAGCATAAGTTTCTATTGCTCAACGTGGCTGATGAGCAGAAAGTGCTCTTTGCAATGTAGTAATTGTTGGGGTACGCGAGTGCATGGTGGGATACCTTCAATACCATGTAGCAGCCAGATCACCAAGTGACCTGGTAGGAGTTCACCATAGCATTCAGAGAGTTCTATATTCCTGCTGGTGTCCTCAACAGGAAGCTGACTAAGTTCCTGAACCTACGGCAAGGGAGTATGATAGTGATGGACTATGTCAATAAGTTCAATCACTTGTCCCAGTATGCTGGCACTCATGTGGACACGAACAAGAAGCAGAGGGACCGCTTCTATCATGGCCTCTCTTGTGGCCATCAGGAGAAATTGTATACTAGGAACTATCAGACCTTCGGGGCAATGATGAATGCTGCCATCGCCAAGGAGGGCTTGCAGCGGGATTCCTAGGCAGAGTGGAAGAGAAAGCAGGTGGCTACAGGGTCTTCTAGCCACCCCATACTCAGAAGGTATAGGTTGTTCGATGGGTGCCCTATCAATCATTAGGCGAGCATTTGTTTTGGCAGCCCTAGCATACTTCTCAGACTTCTACCACGTAGTACCGTGCACCCACTCAGCAGGTGTAACCCCAGCAACCTTAGGAATAGTAGGTCCCACCTCGTCTAGGACAAGGAAACAAGCCTGGTGCTTGCTTCAAATGCGGCAAGGATGGCCACTATGCCCGAGAGTGTCTTCAGAACTAGCCAGTCCAGTCTACTCATCCATCAGCTAACTCCAGGCTTATCAAGAGGTTTGTGATCAAGAAGAAAGTGCGAACCAGCCAATCCAGACAGGTGAATTTCATGGATGCTGAGCAGATATTGCAGTAGGAACCGGTGATGGCTGGTATGTTCACCATTGATTCCCATCCAGCTTATGTGTTATTTGATTCTAGTGCATCACATTCATTTATGAGCATGGGATTTGTAGACTGGCACAATATACCACTTATGGCTATACCGTATGCCTATAGAATCCATACTCCAGGTGCGTAGATGTGCATCAATACTTGGACGGACATAGTAAGCTTGGTATTAGCCACTCGTACTTACCGCCTCTAGTTCATGGTACTGCCTGGGCAAGGCATTGATGCTATTCTTGGAATGAACTAGTTGCGGGTGCATGGGGTAGTCTTGGATCTGAAGCAAAGAATTGTCAAGTTACGACTTCCTTCTTCTGAGGATAGAATGTCTCTTCTGGTACCCTTAGATCCAGTCTTACCTGTTGCTGCTCATGCTGAAGCTTCTGCTGATCTTGCCTCTATTCCGGTAGTATGTGAGTTCCTGGATATTTTTCCTAAAGATCTACCTAGGTTGCCACCGGACAGAGAGGTGGAATTCTCCATTGAGCTAGAGCCTGGTACTGCTCCTATCTCCCAACGCCCATACCGCATGGTTCCAAAGGAGTTGGCTGAAATGAAGAAGCAGTTGAAAGAATTGATGGAAAAGGCTTCATCCATCCTAGCTCTTCACCATGGGGTTGTCCAGCCATTTTTGTGAAGATGAAGGATGGCTCTCTACAGATGTGTGTGGATTACTACCCTCTTAATGCGGTAACAATTAAGAACAAGTATCCTTTACCCCGCATAGATACTTTGTTCGATCAGCTAGCTGGTGACAAGGTGTTCTCCAAGATTGACCTTCGTTCAGGCTATCATCAGATCAAGATTAGACTGTAAGACATACCAAAGATAGCTTTTTCTACTAGGTATGGGTTGTATGAGTACCTAATAATGTCTTTTAGTCTCACCAATGCTCCTGCCTTCTTCATGTACCTAATGAATTTAGTCTTTATGCCGAAGCTGGACAAGTTTATTGTGGTATTTGTTGATGATATCCTGATATATTCCAAGAATGATGAAGAGCATGCCCAACACCTTCGGATAGTACTGGCTAGATTGAGGGAACACAAGTTGTATGCTAAATTCAGCAAGTGTGAGTTCTGGTTAGATCGAGTGCAGTTCTTGGGGCATGTGTTGACACCTGACGGCATTTCTGTAGATCCCAGCAAGGTGCAAGATGTGTTGAATTGGAAGTCTCCCAAGTTTGTGTGCCAGATTCATCAGTTCCTTGGTCTAGCTGGGTACTATCAGCGTTTTATTCTAGATTTTTCCAAGATAGCTCAGCCAATGACCAAGCTGCTCTAAAAAGAAGCCAAGTTTGACTAGAGCCCAGCATGTGAAGAAGCCTTCCAAGCTCTGAAGACATTTCTGACCACTGCTCCAGTGTTGGCCCAACCAGAAATTGACAGACCCTTCGATGTATATTGTGATGCCTCGAAGACGAGGTTGGGATGTGTGCTTATGCAAGATGGGCGTGTGATAGCTTATGCTTCGCGCCAACTAAAAAAGCACGAAGTAAATTACCCCATCCATGATTTAGAGCTGGCTGCTGTGGTCCACGCTCTAAAGATTTCGAGGCACTGTCTATTGGGCAATAAAGTGCATATCTTTACAGATCATAAGTGCCTCAAATATATTTTCACTCAGTCTGAGTTGAATATGAGGCAAAGGAGGTGGTTAGAATTGATCAAGGATTATAAATTGGAAGTACATTATCACCCAGGAAAGGCCAATGTGGTAGCTGATGCCTTGAGCCAAAAGTCGTATCCGGTTGAAGAAACACCTTTGTCTCTCAACCATGCAAAGGTGTTGGCTCACATTACCTTGACCTCAGAATTGCTGGAGCAGATTATTCTTGAGCAGAGGCAAGACCCTGAAGAAATTACTCATATTAGGAAATTGACTGCCGAAGGGCATGGCCCTCACTTTAGTATTGATGAGCATGATGTAGTACGATACAAGGATAGATTGGTGGTTCCATCAAATGATGAGCTGAAAAGAAAGATTTTGAATGAAGCTCACCATTCAAGGCTGTCTATCCATCCTGGTAGCAACAAGATGTATCATGATCTATGCCACTTATACTGGTCGTCCAACATGAAGCAGGATATCACCCAGTACGTCGCAGAGTGCGACACTTGTGGGAGAGTTAAAGCAGATCATATGCGTACTCTAGGATATTTGCAGCCCTTCCCCATTCCTGTTTGGAAATAGGAAGATATCTCCATGGACTTTGTGGTGGGTTTGCCCCACACATCCAAGGGCTATGATTCTATTTGGGTCATTGTGGACTGTCTAACTAAGTCTGTTCATTTTATCCTAGTGGACACTAGATATACAGCCAAGAAGTATGCTCGGATATATTTTGACCAGATTGTGACCTTGCATGGAGTTCCCCTTACTATCATCTCTGATAGAGGGTTAGTTTTTGTCTCTTGTTTCTAGGACCAGCTGCAGCAATGTCTTGGCAATCGTCTCCTTAGAAGCTCAGCATATCATCCGCAAACTGATGGCCAAACAGAAAGGGTGAACCAGGTGCTCGAGGACATGTTGAGAGCTTGTGCCATTTCTTTCCCTAAAAAGTGGGATGAATGCCTTAAGTTCATTGAGTTTTCTTACAACAACATCTATCAAGAGAGCATTTGTATGGCACCATTTGAAGCTCTATATGGAAAGAAATGTAGGATGCCACTTAACTAGGTTGAAGTGGGAGACCGTGGATATTTTGGGCCTGATTTCATCAAAGAGGCTCGAGAGCAAGTCATCATTATTTAGAGTCACTTGAAGGCAGCTCAGAGCCGACAGAAAGCTTATATAGACAAGCGAAGAAGGCCCTTATAGTTTGCAGAAGGGGATTATGTGTATCTCAAGGTGTCTCCCATGAGAGGGGTGCATCAGTTTGATGTCCATGGCAAGCTAGCCCCTTGATATGTGGGTCCTTATAAGGTGTTGGAGCAGTGTGGCCCAGTTGCTTATCGTCTCTAGCTTCCCGATATTTTATCTGTGATACACAATGTGTTTCATGTATCACAATTGAAGAGATGTTTGTGGGTTCCTGATGAAACTGTGGAAATTGAAGGGCTTCCTCTCTAGCCAGATTTGACTTATGTTGAGCACCCTCTCAAAATCCTAAACGAGAAAGAAAGAGTGACAAGGAACAGTGTGGTAAAGTTCTTCAAGGTGCAGTGGCAAAACCATTCAGAGGATGAATCCATGTGGGAACAAGAGAGCTATATATTGAAGCATTACCCCCACCTTCTCTCTGGTTCTGATGAGTAGTTGTTACGTTGAAATGTACTTCCTATCTCCTTTCTCACACTAGGCACATGAAATCTCGGGTCAAGATTTTGTTTTAGGGGGGTAGATTTGTAACACCCTCGGTGTTACACTGTACAATTTTTGCTAAAACATTGCATATGCATCATGTTTATATGATAGTGTATGAATTATAGAGTGTAAATCAATTTCTGTGGCTCGAAACGTTCATCGGAAACGTGAAATGTGTAACACCCTCGGTGTTAAGTATGCATTTACCCTTGACTTTGCATGATCACAATCATCATTGAGCATTCATGATCATAAGCATATCATGTATTCCATCTTTGTTGGCTTATATTGCATATGATATTACTTAATTGCCTTACTTAGATTAGGGTTTACATGCAACCAATGTATGAAATGTGTGTGGAACCTTGTGAATGGTTTAAACATGTTTAGAATAGCATAAGGAACCACTTTGGTATTCATGACTAAGTCTAGTTTAGTCTCTAAGTCATTGATATGGTGTATGACATCTTTTTATAGTGCTATGTTTGACCTAGTTTGAACTATGTCATAGAGACTTTGCATGGCAGTGAACCTTTAAGCAAAGTTATAGTATTTGAGTAGAGCAACAACTTTTATGTTTGGGTCATGAGCTAATAATGTGCATAGCTTAGTCTTTTTGAGCTCCCAAAAATCAACAAATCACTGTTTTACAACACTTGGAATTTTCTAAGTCTTTTTCTGGTTTTCAGTTGCATTGGCTCGACTTGGAGATGATATTACTGTGTATTGGTTGGGAATTAGAGATTGATTCTTTAATAGAAGTTGAAGATGGTATATAGGGCTACGACTTTGATTTAGGCGGTTTGCACGGATGAGCTACGAGTTAGGAGTACGATTGTCGTCAACTTGCGCTGACAGTCGGAGATCGGAGCTCTGAATGGCGTCTACAGTGATCCGACCGGTTTTAGTAATTCAAAGCCGCATGGCGCCGCGCGTCGCCGCCAGCCTGACCGGCCAGGCCACGCTGGGCCATAGCACGCCAACTCAAGCCCGCGCTCACCCGTGACACCTCTGCACTCTCATTTCTTTGCCTGGCTTTCTCCTTCGCCTTCGCACTCACCCGCAGCAGCCACAACAGCAGCACCATAGTGCCGCCATTGCCATTGCTGGCTCGGAGCGCATCGCGTCCCTCCTCCGCCACCGCCATAGCTTCGTTGTACTCCCACCGCACCACCGCGCCCTCAGTTGATTGCTAATCGTGCCCGATAAGCCGCAGTGCCACACACAGACTCGTCGGAGTTCCACCGCCGAGCTCCGTCACCGTGGCCACACCGTTTCCGACCGCCTCTAGCCATGGTAGTGGGTGTGTTAGCTTCGTAGCCGTGTGTAGATGCTCGACGTAGCCCTAGTTTGTGCTTTTGTGGCCAGCTCCGGCGTATCGCTGTCGTCCCGCGCCGCCGCTCCGCCATGAGCGCCGCCATCGTTGCTAGCTCCGATGATAGGTCTTGATAGGTAGCTCTATAGGTGCGCGTTGTCGTATGGAAGCTTGTAGTGCCGGTGATGTCGCCGGAGAAGCCGCCATCGGTGAGCTCCGCCGATTCCGCGCCATCCCGCGCTACTCCCCTATTTTGGTGTGGATGATAGGTGGGCCCGACTAATAGGAGGGTCCCGGCTGTCAGTGGCTGTGGATTAGAAAGATAGTGCAATTATTTTCAGATTTGAATGTAACTTTGAAAAAACATAGGTGGAGTTCTAGAGGTCCAAATTTTGTGAACCAAATTGTGATGTGTTCCTCATGAAGTGTAGTTTTTTATAAAAATATGAAATGTACAGTTTCTTGTATTTTTCTTTGTGATTAAAATGTATTTAAATAAGTGCTTTTTGAATGTAAGTAAAATTTAAATTAGATATCTTGAGCTAGAAAACTCATAAAATTGTGATTCCAATTTTGTGGGTTTTGTGTTGACATTATCTAGCTAGGAAAAATATTAAACTTGTTGTAAACTTGTTTGAAATATGATCTTTCTATTTACCTATTAATAAATGGTATTTTCTGAGGAAAATTGTAGAAATAAAAATATGTAACATATCGCTATGCAACTTTTTGTACAGTAGTATCGTACTAATATGATGCTAGGAAAAATATCTAATCTGTTGTTTGACACTTTTCTATAGGGTTTACTATTTTTGCTAAAATAGACCTTGTTAGCTTGTCATTGTTGTAAAGAATGTTATACTTGGTAAAATGGCATGAAACTTTTATAGTAGTCTATTAGTAGCACTTGTAACCATGGTAATTTTCTGAGAATTTATTATGCATATTGGGTATATGTTTATTATTTAACCTAATTATCTAATTAAATTGATAAAGGCATTTAAATGAACAGTTTGGGCTTCACCATTATGTTTTTTTGAGTGTATTTGGTAGGCTTAAACTGTGGGTAGACTTGGTGTTATCAAATTTTGAATGCTTACATGTAGTAGAAATATTGTTGCTTTATAATTCGAGTAAGATTCTGTGGTTTGGTATGTTGCATAGGGAAAATGATGTTTTCTGTAGAAATGGTTAATAACAAAGTTGTAGAGAACTTCTTCATCTGCCTTGTGTTAAAATTTCAGGGCAATAGACCAAAGGGTTTAGGATTTATTGCTGTTTAAATTTACTTTTCCATAATGCTTGTTCTCTGGAATTTCTGGACAGCACTGTATAGATTGTCTATTTTGGTTAGGATAGAGTGTGAATTAGCTTTTGATGATTAAATAAGAGTTGTAGACAATTTTATAAGCTTTCTAGAAAGTCCAAGATAACTGTAATTGGATAAGTAGAACTTTAGTTATGATGTAAACTTGCAACTGTCATGTGTAGCTTAGATATTGTATTGTGTGAAATTTGTAAGTTGATAGAGAAGAGATATGCACCTACTCAGTTAGTAAAGAGTGAGCATTGTTATCATTTGTCTACTTAACATCATTGTTGCAGCACGTACATTCCTCTATCACATCCTCCGTGATCCTTCTTATGCATTCATGGGACTTACTTATGCATATGCATGCAATTGGTGCCACCGAGGAGATCACACTAGTGGAGCTCGACGCCGAGCCGCAGGAGGAGCATCAGGGAGTTCAGCACTTGGAGGTTCCCGGAGAAGGAGAGCCTAAAGCCGATCACCTTCCCGAGTGCCCCGATCACCAGCCTTCGACGTTTGTGAAAGGCAAGCCCCGGAGCATTATAAGCCTCCCTATTTTATTAATGTCACTTAAAGTTATTCGTATTGCTACATTACGTGACAGGAGTTGTTTGGAAACCATTGTTGCATATTACTTTCCTTGACCAAAAATATCTACCATGAATCCTATTTAAGTCCAGGAACGTTTATCATGCTTAGCTATGCTTAGACCGGTAGAAGTCGGGTGATTTCCTGTCACCTGCGAGCTATAGGTGATAACTTAATCACGGTTGGCTATATTGTGCTATCGTGGAACATAACCTGGTAATGTGGAATAAATCGAGACCGGGCGAAGTCTTATATGTGGTATTGTAGTGATTCCGTCTATGTCGTTTAAGGACCGGACGTTGGAGGTCATCTTGTCATGTTGAACGCAGCCTCTCACATAGTTGGTCGGATAAGTCATTCCGACCGCGAAGCCGAGTAGTTCAATTTAGGCCAGGACCATGAGCGGTAAAAGTGCGCACTCTAGATGGTAGTAAGGATGTGTGGAGAGCCGTTGGTGTAAGCCCAAGGGCGGGTTAGAGTCCCGATCACCCTTGGCAGAGTGGTTCTCTGATTGTGCGGCGCTGGTCGTACCCATGAATTTGGTTCCTGAGTTGTACCAAAGGTGACCTTAGTCTACCTTCGTGAGGTATGCTTGGGTGTGTGTTAGGAATAATTCCCTGGCTGGGTAGGAATCGATTCGAATCACCGTCTCTCCCGGATAGTGAGAACTTGACTTGAGTTCCTTTCATCGTAGTAAATTATGGAAATGATGGTTATGAGATTATGCGAGAACTCAACTGGATATGGTTATTATTGTGATGACTTAATGGACCAACATGTTTGGCATAGGATAGTTGCTAATCTAGTATGAGATAGGATTAATAACTGGTGATTCACAATTAAAGAGATGTTGGATAACTTACGCTTTTTCTACAAATAATGTCTACCAGCTCTACTTATAAAGCCTTGCATACTCCTTGGTGTCTTAGTATATTAGTTGGATGGGTAAGTCTAGTTGAGTACCTTCTCGTACTCAGGGTTTTATTCCCATTGTTGCAGATAACGTTATGTATCATGGCTACTGCAAGAACTATCTTGCTCCTGCTGTGGATGAGGACTAGGACCATGGGCAATGGTCATTCTGTATTTCATCTCACCTTTGTGCTTTTGGTTGGAGATGACTATGACATTGGCTTTGTATTAAACTACGTGTGGTGTTGATGTTAAAATACTTTGCTTCCGCTACTTTCAAACTTGGTTTGTAATAATTATTCAAACTCTGATGTATGAGACATATTTGTGAACTATGATGTAACATGAGATGAGTTGTGTTGAATCTCTACGATCTTCATTTGTATGTTGGTTGTTTGAGATCCCTCGTGATTTTCGTTGGACTACCGTGTTTATATGGGCTCAAGTATGACGGTTTGATGGCTTTGGTGATTGCTATTGTACTTGTGCTCTTATAAATTGGACGGTTCTGTGACAAAACGAATGTTATGTTTCATGTCGCGTTGTATCATTTAGGGTTCTAAATGAATTTTTATTGAACAGAAATGCTATAGAACGCATATGTGGCACTTTAATAAAGTTAGTAGTACTAGCTTCATAGGTGACAATGAAATACTTGTGGTCGAGAATGGGATTCGCTAGCTAGCATACTTGATAGCATGGAAATCGAATTCAACGCAAATCCGAACGAAAACTTAGTCATTTTCTTAAGTCGGAAAATGGATCGACGAAGCGAAGTTTGGGAATTTTTATAGGAGGATCAGGTTAAGAGGTGGCATGGGTTTAGGGTTTGTTTTACTAGCTTGACATGCCATCTTGAGCGTAAAATAGTTAGTTTAGCGATCGAAGCCTTGAGGTGAGTTTTTGGGATGCTTTAAAAAGCGTGCACGACATGGTTTCTGCATCTGGGCGTGGTCACCGTGCTCGTCCCTTGGTGCTGCCACGCAGGCCACTGACGCGCACGCGCTCGCACACTATATGCGCTGTGGGCCACTATCACCCGTTGCCACACCGTGGCTCGTGCTCACACTCGCACACGCACATGCCTAGCCGCGTGGACCCGCACCGCTATCACCGTGCACTGGCCGCTCGGCCACCACTGCCATCGCTATGGGTCCACTGCTCTGGCCAGCCTATTGTAGCTGCTTTGCCATGTCGCTGACCCCACCATCGTGCCACTACGCTGCTACTAGCCTCGGCTATTTACGCGAAGTCACCGCGTGCGCTCTGCCACACCATTGCATCCGCCTGCCGCCCTATGGCCTCGCGCTCGTCTGTGCGGTGTCGTGAGCCCGTGGCCACATTTGGCATTGCTCGCACGTCGCCTTGCCTTGTCTGCCTTGCCATCACGTCGACACTCAATGACGCTACACTACTATCTCCTCTGACCAGCGCCATGCCACTACGGCGCGCATAGCCGAGCCGTCATTGTTAGTTTGTAAATTGTGGCCGTGCGGCCCACCATCCTGAATGTGTTGGCCATTTCCCCCTCGTCTATAGCCTACACGATTGAGCACCAATGTGACAGCCACGTCCTGCCATGGCAGTGATGAGCCACGCCATGCCTGTCTCCCCTATTCTCTGGCGTCGTGGTCGTCGTACCCGCTTCTCTAAATTCACCGCAGTGGAGCCACCCTAATCCAATTAACCCCATCCTCGGCTCCGCTAAGTAGCCAGCCAGCCACCCAACCCCACCTTGCAGCGAGCCTCACCGCACCATGCTCCAATTTGGAGCTGTTGTTCTGCCAAGTCAATAAGACCATGTCAGTCTGCGTCAAAGGCAAGCGCCCTATCTAGTGCAGCTCGTGTCAATTCCTTGCACCGCTAGCTTCGCCTCCACCTGCTAATCACCCTGTGCACCTTTGCCAAATCGCTACCATCGCCTAGCCTCCCCTGACGCTGCCTTGCCACCGCCGTGCGCCACCGCACCGTCCATGCGCACACGGCCAGCTCAGCTTGGTCAATCCACCACGTCTGGTAGGTTTGGGGTGAGTCGCTGATACCCACCCTTGAGCTCATTCACGTTGTATGTGCCTTGGCTCATGGGAACGTGGCTGCTGTTCTAGGGAGGAGTCCGCCGTCGTGGAGGGAGCTCGGGACAGCATCTTCATTCACCATGGCACCGCCCATCAGTTTGGGTTTATGCCTAGGTAAGCGTTGGCTCGCATTTAGGGGCGGGGAGGGGCCGGTCTAGCCAGCGTAACCGCCCTGTGCCAGCGCCGTCGCGTCGGTGCGCGCACACGAGTGCCGAGGGTGTCGCCGTTGTGAAGACAGCTTGTTCCGAGGGTTTATCTATGAAGTAGCTGAGTGTAGGAATAGTGCCATCAGTCTCAGTGTGATTCGTCGGTAGGTCATAGTCGTTTTTTGTAAAATAGCCAAAGCGCGCGGCCCTCCCCGTCGCGGGCCGCCATCACGCGGATGGGCCACGCCCGTGTTGGGCCGCGCCGGTGCACCGCGTGCGCATGCACGTTCGTGCTGGACTAGGCCGAGTTGTTCGCGCTTGGGCCGCCCGGTGGAATGCGTTTTTCAATTTCCAGTAAATTAGCAAATGCTTATTCAATTTAGTTTTGAGCTGAACTTTGAAAAATGATACTAAATTCTATAGGTGTCCAAAAATAGTGAAACAAAATTTGTTAGGTTCACAAAAATGTTATCTATCTATTAGTATAGTTAGTTTATAGTTAGCTATGATCATGATAGGTTCATAAATTCAAATTAGAGAGCTTAGTATTATGTAGATTAATATTTATAGGAATTATTGTGGCAAATGGATGATAGATTTAGTCATGAAGTTTTTACAGTAGGTTCATTAGATTATTATGTACTTACTGTAAATTTTGTAGCACTAGAGTAGGTTGATAAATAGAATAGCTAGTACCCTTGTTTTATCATATATAGAATAAATCAGTATTAGGAGTAAGAATATCTTTAATTGCTAAGATAATATATGTCATGCTTCATACTTGTTAGTGGTAACAGTAGGTAACTTAGCACCTTAGTCGGTAGGACTAGCTTAGTAACTTGATAGATGTATTTTATTTTAAGAGCTACTGTTGCCATATTACTAAGTGTTGCATCATCATTTCATGCATATAAATCATGAGTTGGTAGAGTTCATGCCCGTGGATGAACAGGATTATGAAGAGGTCATTGAGGAGTACGAGGAGGAGATCCTTGTGCAGGAGGGAGCCCCGGAGCCTTTTGGTTCTGACTTTGCTGACCCACCACCTGCCCAAGGAAAGACCCAGTGCATAACCCTTATTTTAAATGATCTTTGAATATATATGATGTGCATTTACGTTACAGGCATTTTATGGAAACTACATGCATAAATCTATCTACATATGAGTCCTACTATTATAGGTCGAGTAGCTGCTATGCTCAGGAATTCGGTAGCATGAGTAACCTGTCGTTACTCACAATAGGTGATAATTATGATTACTCATGATAAAATGGTGGAAAGTAAAAGTGGTGACTAGGCAGGGATATGGTTTGGGTACTGGTGGGTGTAAGAGGTTGTGTCCTGCGGCCAACAGGGCATAGCTTGATTACACTTTTTCCCTGTCTGTGTTGGTTAAGGACCAGCCGTTGCATAAGGCTCTAGGCAAGTCACAGATCTATTATCCCGAGCACATACTTGGGTATGGGCGTAGTGAAGACTTGTTGCTCTCTTGTCGTGGGTTCTGGCTCTTTCTGGACCGATTGATTGGAGGCGGGGATGGTGGAGGTCCTTGAACCGCACTAAGTCCGAGACTTAGGAGCGGGGGCTTGGAGTCTAAGTTTGGATAGGGACCTAGGCCCCATGACAGGAGGGTGATGGGTTGGTCCTGCTTGTGCCTAGGGTACAAGCGGGGTGTGTGTTTTCAGGGTACCCAGCTGAGGGCATTTATTCATGAATCACCGGTGTTCTGGTATGGCTTGTCTATGGTTTAGCATCGTAGTAAGAATTGAAAGATGAAAGGTGATGAAATGGAACTGATTGCTCAACTTTTGCTTGAAAGTAGAACATGTGCTTACATAGAATGGCTAGATAATAAATTAATATGGCTATTACTAATAACATAAATAAGGACTCACTATTAGTATTGCTTTCTGTAAAAAGGAAACCAGCAAACCATAAAGCTTATCATAATCCTTGGAGTCGGGAAATTATTCCCACTAGTCGGATAAGTCTTGTGAGTACATTGTGTGCTCAGGGTTTATTTACCCCTATTGCAGGTAATGCTTGAAGAGTACCATTGTGTGGAGGATTCTTCTGGTGGGCACAGATGGATCCTCATTCCTTATCGCTAGATGTTTACTTTTAATTCTGCTATTTAATATTCTACACTCTGACTTTGGAAATGTAATAATATAATTTTTATGAACTCTAGATGTATGAAATGGATTAAGTATTGTAACTCGTTCTCATTATTGGATCCTTGGGGAAAAATAGGGATCTTTCGGGTTCTCCTTTGGGGTGTGCCCGATGGTTACCGCCCATTGTAGCTTGCTTTTGGGGTGCTTAGTGTCTGGTGGAAGACGGACGCTTCCGTAAGTGTGCTATTTTGGGTGATTCTGCCATAGGCCGGAAGCTTGATAGTGAAGACGGTGGGGAGCGGTCCTGGAGAGGCTTGCCGGAAGCCACACCGGAGACTCACTTGAGTGTGGGGAAGGCCCAGGGCTATCCATGGAGTTACCTAACCGGGAGCTTGGCCCTTGCGAGGGATTCCTTACGAGGGGCTCCAACAAGGACTAGGGGGAAGCTTGAGCGCTTCTCGATACCTCGGTAAAAATACTAGAGTCATCGACAGGAGTTTGCACCTCTAGCTCATCTTTACCATCCGCATTTACATTGCTACCTTGGTTGTGTGCTTTACTTCCCTAGCTTAGTTGATAGGCTAATTGATAGGATTGGAACCTAGGTTGCATAACTCTTTTGCGGTAGAGATAGCAACACAGCTAGCAAAACCATAGTTGCATATTTAGATAGATTACTTTTCTGCATAGGTTTTAACTAGGTGAAATTAGAGGCCTTACTTAGAAGTAGAATTTTAAGTTGCCTAATTCACCCCCCCTCTTAGGCGTCATGGTCCCTTACAATGACCAAGGAGAGCAACAACAATGGCTGGAATGTATTAAGAACTCATATGCCGTTGCTAAAGCATGGATGAACAAGGACGAAGCCTTATGGGTAGAATCCAAACTTGATTTAGATCCAAACGGTGAGCTTAAATCAATCTCCTTAATACACATGACTCATCCAAGTTTAGAGGAGACTTTAGATAAGATCAACCCAAGAGTTACCAATCCATGGGAAATCTTGGACAATAAAATGTCCAATGAATGTCATAGGCATGGAATGATGGAGACATTGTTTTCGCATATGGATATTCCTGAAGAAACACCCTTGGAGCTTGAAAAGGAAGACGACATAAATGAGCATGGAAGTTATTTCATGAACACCTCATTAAATTCGTTCTCACATGAGAAATCTCCTGAATCAATTGGTCTCTCCAACATTGCCACGCACGAGATCTTCAACCTGCTCATACTCCCTGTTCATAAATTTTTTGAAAGGGTGATTGTAGATGCATATGTTTATCATAAATATTGCAAATCTTATTGGCATAAATCTTGAGATAAGGCACCCAAAGGTTGGTGTTGGAGGGAAAGCACTTCACCAGTTAAACACACAATTCGAAGGTTTTCCAAGGACGAGCTTCTGTCCTAAAACAAGCACTTTTGGGAGATAACATGGGCCTTCACCTTTCGCTATAATGCTCTTGTGAAATGAGCATAGAAATATAATTATGAAAATATTCCTTTGGGTATTTTTGTCACTAACCATTCTAGGTTTTAAGCAAAAAGAATGAAGGGTGATGACGCAAGGTATGTCCAACCAATTAACATTGAATCACATTCATACATGAGAGTTCTATCATCCAAACTTGATTTGGCTACAAAATTCAAGCTGGGGATGGACTTCTCTGAAAAATGCTATGCCATGTTGCTAATTCATCTGGGTTGCCTCTACCTTTAAGTCATGCTCAATAACAATCATGTTCTTTCATCTCAATTGAATAATTCTCTATAATGCTTTCATGCTATCTTTGCCTACCATAGTAAGTTTTGGTTTGGAAGTACTGCACATACTTCCATGGGCGTTTAAATTAAACATGGTGCTTAGGTTAAATGGCCTCCCTTAGTCAAATTAGACATGGAGTCTAGTTTAGTTATTGAACTAAAAATTGCTTATGTAGACACTGGATATTTTGTTGGACTAACCCCTATAGGAAACTCTCAAATCCAATTTGGGTAAGTCAAGAGATGAATTCATATCAGAGATGAATCAAGTTGAGGAAGTGGACGAACAAATCGACAGGTTATGAGCAACATCAGAGACAACATATCATTGAGTCTTCCTAAGACTCAAGCTAGGATGCTAATGAGAAGCAGGATGCAATCCACCTCGTATTAGGCAGAATATGCCTACTTTCATTATCTTCAAAAGGACCAGCTCGCACGTTGGCAACAAGGACCAAGATGTCAAGATCAAAGAGCAAAAAGATGGCATGACAAAAGGATGAGAAAGAAAGGGTGAAATCTAGGAAATAAGAAATCCTTGAACAACCCAAGCCACAAGGCTAGACAAACAAGAAAAAGTTCAAGCAAAAAGAGAAGGACCATCATGAGTCATCAACTCTTTGTCACATGGTATCATCACGCTCCAAGGACAAAGGTAACATCCTAAAGTAAATAGTCATTATTTAAAAAAAGTTTTTGCTTGATTCTGGTAGGCACATAAATAATAAATAAACATGTTTGGGTTACAACTCCATTACTTGATCCAATCTGACTAACTCAACATGTTCTTTAAACTTGTTCCTAGCACCACTTTCTTGATCTCATAGTTTTAACCAAATGAGCTAAAACATTGCACATCTTATCTCTAGAAGATGATAGTCATAATCATGTAAAGATTGAAACATTATTCACAGATAGACAATCCTTCCAGGGGTTAAGAAACTCAACCCTCTTGGCCAAATGTACTTAAATGCTACATTTATGCTCAACCTTCTGATTTTATCACCCATGTTATAGTTGAACAAACACATAACATCAACTTCATCTTGTTCAATGTGCCTAAGAATAGAGAAGATTAAATAAAATTTTGGTTCTGTTGGTGTTTTCTCACCAACAGAGCCCGTGCACTTGATCTCTACCTTGTCTTTATGAGCAGGACACACTTCAAACAAAGTATGGGAGAGTTAGTTGATTCCCCAAATCTCTATAAGTGAAACTTCTAAACCTGTCAAACCAAATTCAAAACTAAAAACCAAGATGGGTTTGGCGAAAGAAGGTGACATCATCATTAGGGGCGTCATCACAAGAATCCTTGTCTTAAGAGTAAACCAAGGTACTTGATCAATGAACTTCACAAGGAGAAGTCCGGTTCGAAGAACTTACAACACCAAACCCTCATCGAAAGAGCTAGCCTGGGGGAAAAGCACTCATGTGTATCTAGGTAAGTATTCTTTCCCTTTTGTTTTAGTTTTAGTTTCTTTCACATAGTAAAAAAATAATGAATGAAAAACAAAATAAAAAATTATCTTTGCATTAGTCATTTATAGTAATAATGTGGATCTAGTAAAATTGAAAACAAAATAAAAAGGTGTGTCTAATTTGCTTTAATTTTTTTTAAGAGTTGAATAAAATAAAGAGAACTCAGAATAATCTCTTAAATGGAAATAATGAATAGTTGCTCTATTGTAATTCCTTTCAAGTACCTAGTTTTTAGCTTTGAATTCTTCCGAGTTTTGGATAAGATTGTTCTGATATAAGGATTTACTCCGAACTAGAAACTCGTGGGTAGCAAATGCTTGATCTAAGTCTAGGTAATTGATGTATATGATATGAGAAGGTCTGAACTGTTGTTTATCTTGTTCCAAGTGACATTAAAGTTCTGGAGAATTATCTTTTGAAAAACATAAAAATGCTACATGATGAGTTCCTGTATGACAAAGCTTGAATTCACACTAGAGCCCTACATGTTATTTAGGCTAGAAAAACTTCCACATATATGTTGCTTGCTTTTGCATTGAGTTTTGTCAAGCTTTGTTGACCCTTATGAGAGGTTTGTCATGATCTTAAAATCAAGATCATGTACACACCAGATATACCTGCTACTCCTACACTAGGAGTATGTAAAAACATACATTCCATCTAGATCCACCCAAGAATGTTCTACTCCTAAATTGGGAGCGAACACAAAAACATGCTTGATAGGTTTTTCATCCACCAAATAAATGCTCCAAAATTCTTGTTGCTATCTCTCAAAAGTTTTGTTGCAGAGAAGAGGCATGGGCTATGCAAAAGTTATTCATAAAAAAAGAGAAAAAGAAAAAAAAAAGTTGAGAAAAAATGGACACAAAAGTGTCCGAGATATTTAAAACAATGGGTACTTAGATGCCTACCTAAAAAAAGAGATGAATAAGATAGCCCCTGTTCTCTCACAAAAATATTTCCAAGTTTCAAAAGAGAGATATGATTTTAAGGAGCATAGTAGAATTTGGTTACCACCTCATATATCCACACACATGCACATCTTGATTTGATTGTATGACTCAACTCTCTTTGGATCCGAGGTTTGACTTGACAATATATACATTGCAAGTATGCTCTAGCTTTCGCCCTACCTATGAACTCCACATAAGTCTTAGTGGTAGGAAGAGAAAAAGGCATAACATCTTCATTGCCTTGGTGAGGATCCATAAATACCACATATATTGAGAGACTTGAGAGTGTTATACAAAGGAATCTCTGAGTTTTATTTTGAAAACTTATAAAAACTCAAGAACAATGGTGAAACAATGAACTTGAGACATAGTGCTTAACTTGATCATTCTATCTTTCAATTTCTCAAGACCCAAGTGAAGGCTAAGAAGCCCCATGGTTGAAGGTAATATGTGTAAGTTTGAAAGTCAAATTAGTTTATTCTAATCTGGAGGAGAATTCTTGATTGAACGCATGTGTACTTTTGAGGAGTGAAAGCATGTAACACCCTAAAATTTGCTTCTCTTGAAATAGAGCTAAAATGATTTAATTTTATATTTTTATGCTTATGAAAACATGGGGAAATAATAAATTTTCAATAGATTAAAATTTATCTTAAGATAGAAACATGTTTGTTGCATTCATGTCGGTCGCACCTTGTGTTTCTATGTGCAAAATGTGTTTTTAAAAAAAAATAGGTTTAGGAGATGAACATCTATCTCTAGGAATTTTCCAGCTTCTTTCTAGAATTTAATTCCTACCTCCTTCACCTTAATCTTTATGTTCCAAGTTTCCAACAATCTTTTCATGAGCTCCAAATACTTTATTTGGGTTCATCATGTTCCAAAGTGCCTCTGGGAATTTCCTCCAAATTTTCGGAGGTCTCGGAGTATTTTTGTGGCTTAAATATCAATTCTGGACTTTTCTAGAATTATTTTATTTGCAAAATTAATTAATTCTGAAAATAAATAATATATCTCATTTTTCAACCAACTCTCAAAGCCCATGTGCAATAATCCTAATAAATCTCAAAGGCCCATGCATGTATTTACTAATGGGTTTTAGTGATTATTTAGGTCCATTAGTAAATGTGGAGGATGCAACATCAATTAGTACTATATTGCTAGTTGATGTCGATGTGGGAAGTTTTTCTTCCTATAAATATGTACCAACCCCTTGGGCAAAGCACACCAAAACTATCATAAGGAGAGCCCCTAGTTTGGGAAATTTGTCGTGTAGTAAATTAGATTTTTCTCCTCCTTCTCTCGCCGTCACCGTCGCTGCCGCGCTGCCCGACACCGTAGACCCGATGTCGACTGCAAGAAGGCCCTAGATGAGTTCACCCTCTTCTCCTCTTATTCCCTATGCTCTTGGGTCGTCAAACCGTGGCCTCTACGGCCCAAACTGAGCGCTCTGGGGAGCTTCTCGCTGCCGGTAATGGAGCTCCACCGCGCCGGTTTTCTTCTCCGGCCGGTGACTCTCTCTCCCCCTCCTTTTTAATCTGGGCCATCCAGATTCAATCCAACGGTCCAAGATCGCCCGTACCCCTTCACCAGGTTTGTGCAAAAGAGCCCCTGCAAATTCGTGTAATATAACCCGCAGTCCATGGCGCACTTCCAGAATACGTTTTCCTATTCCAAAAGCTTAGTTTCTTTCTAGTAGATTCAGAATACGTTTTATCTTTCAGAAAGCATAAAATCCCTCTGTTAGATTCAGAATATGTTTTCTTCTTTTGAAAACGTAGTTTCTTGGTTAGATCCAAAATACGCTTTCATCTATTTATAGTTTTGCCACTAGTCTTATTTAGGCCATAAAATCTTCATTTTAATTCCGTTTTGATCCATTCAAGTTGCGTTAGATTCATAGTTGAGTAATCTACATGTTCATCCTACTGTTCAATATATTTTCAACTTTTGAAATTCGAGGTTAGATTTAATCTATTATTTTATTAAAGGAAATCTTGTTTAATTCATAACTTTTTCGTTATAGCTCCGATTAGAGTGCTTTTCGCGTCTGTGTGTTCGTAGCGAGACGTAGATTTATTTTATAAACTTTTCATCTTGATTTTATGTTTGGTGTACTGTTCTAATTTAGATCTATTGTTTGCTTCGTGTATGATTGCATGGATGCTTGTGTGGTGCTTTATGATCATGTCTAGTCGGTGAGCTTTGTGTTGGTGATATAAAAGAAGTTGGTGATCCATAAGAAGTCCTTTGGAGGTTACAATTTAATAGAAGAAGGATTTGAGTTTAAGGCAAGTATAGCATGGGATCTTCCTTGTTGTCCTATTCACCTTAATATCATTTTAATCATATGCATGTGTCTACCTTGGCAACCTTACTAGTTTTCCTAGCTATTTGATATCCTGGATTCCTTGATTCCTATGGGTTATTGCATTGGGTGCTATGATGCTAGTGGTCAACTAAAGCCATGATCTTGTAACTTGACTGATGGTATATGCAATAAACATTAAAAGATTCTTTTTAGGAACATGGAACAAGGGGGCAAGAGCATTGGGCTATTTTATGTTGCTCTAGATTTCTCTCCCTAAGGACTTATCTATAAGTGAACATCCGAGACTTACAGTACAGCTGTGATGGCTACATGGCTCTGGCTTTAGCTCAGTATGAGGACCTTTTCTAGCTTGTTAGTGGTTACCTTTATGGCGCAAGAGGGGCTCCGACAGGTATGATCTCAGCCTGCCAAGAGGGTGCACTTTGGTTTTTTGGTATTTTGTTAGTCACTCCTTGGAGGGGGGTTCATGCTTATTGATGGGAAACCTTAGCGGCCCTAACTTGTTAGACGTACCTTTGAAAGGCTTCATAGTGAACCTTGCCGACCTTCCTTGGTAGTGGGTCAAGAGGTTGGCTGCCTTGGGTGAAAGGGTAAATCACGACTCACAGTGAAAGTGTACAACCTCTGTAGAGTGTAAAATTGGTATATTAGCCATGCTCATGGTCACGAGCAGCCTTGGACCCTTACGGAATAGATGAAGAACACGGATGATACCGATGATGAAGATGCACACTAATGATTATTGTTTATGATGTACATTATTCATGTTTACCTCATCATGTGTTTATATGGGTTTGTGAATAAACTTGTTGCCACCCAATTGCTCAAAGATGACTCATTAAAAGCTAATTGCAGTTAAACCAGTGTCAGCCTTTTGAGCCTCATGAACTCTATGTTATATTTGTTGAGTACAACATGTACTTACGCTTGCTTTACTTTTTAAATCTTTGGAAAAATCCCGGATGGGTACCAAATTGCTAGAGTTTGGAGGAATTAGGCTTGTGATCAACCAGTCAGTTGTCCCTATGGAATTAGAGTCTTCACCCGAAGATCAGAGTTGTCTTTCCACTGTTTGCTATCTAAGGTTATATCCTTTATACTAAGTATGTTATATATTTAGCATTGTCTATTGATATTACATTTATTTGTAGCTATATGTGAGATTTGACTTTCTGGGCTCACATATGGTGTTTATCTGGTTTTGTCCTTAAAACCGGGTGCTACAAAGCATTGTAGCAAATCATAATCCATTAGTGAGTTTGGCTTTGCTCAGGGACTAGCAAAGGTTAAGTGTGGGGGAGCTTGTTGATGGTTGTTAACATAAATTGTAAACCATCAATATAACCTGCATATATACTTAATTCCATCACCGAACATAGGTCTAGGGGTTTAAACTAATCAATTCCATAAGTTTTGGTGAATCTGTGTTTTCAGCAGGGTTTAATCAGAAAACCGCCAAGGGGGGCCTATTCATAAAAGGAAATCGCATAATTCCATAGCATAACTGACATGGGAAGACTCTAGAAGACTCCAGAAGGCAAACCACTGAAGCAGAGGGCAAGTGGCTACCAGGTGGGGCTGGCTAGCCCCACCTACAGGCCGACCAGCCTATGGCCCCACTTGTCAGCCCCTCCTTTGAATGTCGGTTCTCTACCACCTCCTAGATTGCATCTACACCATTTATTCAAGTCGGTTTGATCTAAGGGTACAAAATTGATGCTCCAGCCTATATATACTAGCCCCTACCCCCCTCCCTAGAGCCATCCTGAAACCCTAATTCATATTCTCCTCGTTAGGATTAAAGGTAGCTATCAAGATAAGATTAGTTCTCCATAGGATCTAGTCTTGTATTGGAAATAGAGAGATAGAGTATGAGGGAAGAGTTTGGAGGAAGTGTCGACCTATCGGTGCTCTCTCTATGGCTTGTACTCTAGCGAAGTCAAGTTCTACTTGAGCTTGCTTCTGAGGATTCTCTAGTAATCAACTTCTAATTCAAGTAAGCATCATGTTTATATTGCTCATCAGGTTCACAACTCTTTGAGTGCTTTAATCTATAGGACGCTCTAGGTTAAATTAGTAATTGTAGGTGTAAGCGTGGTGCTTAGACCGGGTTACCCTACATTTCGGATTGGTGGTAGCACACAAGGGTGACTCTTGTAGCCTCATTGAATCCTTTGTAGTTCACCTCCCATTTGTAGGCCTAGTAGGATTTAGTTACTATAGGAAACATACTCTGTCTATGTTTCCCTTAGTAATATCTCCAGTTGAACAATAGAAGACAGCTTACAGAAGTTAGGACTAGAAAACCTTTGTGATCTCCTCTATACTCCTGTTATCTTAAGTCTTGTTGCTACTCCGAGTTAAGTTAGACATAGTTAATCTCATATGTTTCCCTGTGGATACGATACTTGGAATACTTTCGGGTGAAACCTACAACGGTATTTGTGCGCTTGTGGATTTATCTGTGTGCGTTAAATATACCAACATCCATCCACAGCCTGTTCTCCAACAACAGCCTACTCTCCAGCGCCATCAACTCCTCCTTGGATCACAAGGTGCTCAGTGGCAAAAGTGCCACTAACACCAGCGGCTTCCCCCATGCCCGAGTCCTTCTAGTCCCAAGTAGCCATCTCATCGAGCACCACATCCCTAGAGATCACCACCTTGCCTCTCTTGGGATCATACAGTCGATAGGCCTTGCTGCCTTCTTCGTAGCCTAGGAGCACTATGGGTGTGCTCCTATCCTCAAGCTTGCTGAGGTGAGGCTTGGTGTTCTTCACATGGTCGATGCAGCAAATGTCCTAAGGAAGGACACGTTCGGCTTGCGTCCATGCCAAGCCTCAAACGGCGTCTTGCCCTTTAGGGCCTTGGTGGGCGCATAGTTAAGGATGAACACCGTCATGGTCACCGCCTTGCCCTAGAACTCCTCTGGCATCTTCTTCGCTTTCATCATTGACCTCTCCATGCTGACCACCGTCTGGTTCCGCCGCTCCACCACACCATTCTGCTACGATGTGTACGGCATGGTATGGTGGTGCACCACACCTTGATACGCATAGTATGCAGCGAACTCCACAGAGGTAAACTTGCCGCCGTGATCAGTCCATAGCACGCGCAGCTTCTTCCCGCTCTTAGCCTCCGCGCACGCCTTGAACCTCTTGATTGTTTCTGCTGCCTCGGTCTTGCTGGTCAGAAGCTGTAGCCACATGAACCAGCTACAGTCATCAACCAGCAAGATGAAGTACTTGTGCCCGCCGTGCGTTGCCGGCGTGATTGGCCCGCAGAGGTCACCATGGACCAGCTTAAGGGCTTTTGCTATGAGGTACTTCGCTGTCTTCTGGAATGGTAGCCTCCTTTGCTTCCTAGCTAGGCAGTAGTCACACAGCTCGCCTACGTGCTCAATGTGAGGTAGCCTAGTCACCATCTTCTCCAGCCGACCAAGAGCATCGAAGTTGAGATGGCCATACTGGGCATGCCATAGCCATGGCTCCTCTATGCGCCGTGCAGCCAAGCAGATGGGCTGCTCCACCTTCAAATCAAGCAGGTACAGCCAGTTATGGGACCTCTTCACCTAGACAAGAAGCCGCTGCTCCTGGTCCCTTATCCTGAGGATGCCATCCTTGATTAGCACCTCACTGTCGCGCTCATCTAACTGGCCAATGCTGATGATGCTTGAACACAGCTGCGGCATGTAATATACATCTGTCAGTGCGTGGTGCTCGTTGTTCTGGCACCTGAAGATGATGGTGCCGCACCCTCGGATCACCACCCTTGAGCCATCACCAAATTTACCATGTCGGTCATGTTCCCGTCATGCTAGGAGAAGGCCACCTTGGAACCCGTCATGTGGTTGCTGGCGCCAAAGTCTAGGTACCACCGCTGCTTCTGCTCACCGCACACATGTCCGAGGTGGACTTGGGTGCACGGCTCATTGAGGTTGACAGCCTTCAGAGCCTTCCCATGCTCCTATACCGTGATCACCTCTCCCTTTTCCTTGGCCTCAAAGTCGTGCAGTGCACATTACGTCACCATCAGGAGAGTGACCTCATTATCATCATCAGCCTATGCCAAATGAGCCTCGACCTTCTTCTCATGCTTATGATTTGGGCACTCCTTTGCCTAATGGTCTATCTTCCCGCAGCGCCGGTAGGCATTGGGGTCGATCTTCTTCTTCTTCTTTGAAGAAGCCTTGCCGCGACGCTTGCCGTCACCACCATGGCTGGAGAAGGCTTCCTCGGACCTCTTCTCCTTCATCTAGGCAGCCCACTCCTCTTCTGTCAGTAGCAGCTTGCCGTTGTCCATCATTACTGTGGCCTGCTCTATGCGTTCATCCACCGCCCGTAGATGGCCAGTCACATCCTCAATGGTGAGGGTGGACAGGTCCAACATCATCACTATGGAGAGAATGATCTAGATGTACTTCACTGGCACGGAGTGGAGGTACTTGGAGACTGCGTCTTCTTCGTCAATGGTGACAACGTGGCTCCCCAGCTTGCTGATGAGGAACTGCAGGCGGAGGGAGAAGTCCTCCACCAATTCACCATCCTTGAACTTCAGGTTGGCGTACTCCTGCTTCAGTAGCTAGGCCGTCGCCTTCTTTGCGTGATCAGAGCCGATGCGCATTGCAGCAATGGCCTCCCATGCCTCCTTAGCAGTCTTCTTCGCTCCCAGCGGCTCCCTGTACTCCGTCGGCATGGAGGCGAGGATGGCCTCCATCACTGACATGTCATCTTCTTCTACGTCGGTGCCCTTGTCTATGGCGTTCCAGAGCCATCGGGCTCTGAGCTTCACCTTCATGGTCACCGCCCACTCGCCATAGTTGGTGCGAGTCAACTGTGGCCATGTAGTGCCGCTGACCTCCCGCACTGTGTGACGACAACCTCCTATCATGGCTGGGCAACCACAACACCACCGCCACCTCCCGCAACTCCGCTGCTGTCGCTCGTATCCGAGCCAGGTGCCATCACCGACGATTAGTTCGGTGACACAGCTGTACGGCTCCGATACACACTTGTTGGTCCCTCGATCCCCAGCACAGGTAAGTAGTAAACTTACCAACACACACACTCACTCACTATGGCTAGAGGTAAAAGAAGGGGTTGAGCTCAAGCACACACACACATCACAAGCACCAGCGTTGACCAGCGCTCTGCTCTTTTCATTTGTGGCAACTGAACTGCCTTTTTCCATTGCATAGTGGTAGAATATATACAACTCATGTACCAACTATAAGGTACACATGAGCATGGTTGAGTACGGCCCCAACTACTCCTAGTACTAGCAGTACAATTCCTACCTCAGCCCACTACCAAGACATGGCTGATGTATTAGCTACCAACAAATATACCAGTGGTGGCCTATTGCCTTACTGCTATAGCAACTAGGACAGCAGAGAATGACATATTGCCAAATCTGCTGTGCAACAACCAAAGAGAGAGAGAGATCAGTAGTAGATTATGTCTTACACTTCTCACCTCGCACCTATGCTAGGAGCAGACGATGCGCGAGGGAAGAAATCTAGTGGCTCGGCCACCAATTTTGTGTCCAGATGTCCCCTTGCCATGCCCAAAGGTCTTTTCCATTGTTGCCTTCAGGAGGTCCACACCGCCACCGCCATTCATCGCATGGATCTGAGCAGATG
The DNA here is from genome assembly GCF_019320115.1 of Miscanthus floridulus. Taxonomy (NCBI): domain Eukaryota; kingdom Viridiplantae; phylum Streptophyta; class Magnoliopsida; order Poales; family Poaceae; genus Miscanthus; species Miscanthus floridulus. Next base: position 78,590,890 of record NC_089594.1, on the reverse strand, counting down.
ACACCAAGATCCGTCGCCAGTTACCCTATCTAGCCACGACGACACCCGCGGAAGCTCCCGCTGCGTCACGCTCCGCTTCCGCCCCGCAGGCTCGTCAGTGTCCGATTCGGCGATTCCCCTCGAGATGAAATGGATTCTTGGCGGCGGCCGCTTCCGCCCCGCGCGGAGCCCATGCTCCCTACAGGCGGTGAGTAGAGAGATGCTTGTAGCTAGCAGTGTGGACTGTGGAGAGCAATGGCGGCGACGGGCGGGGAGAGAGAGAAAGTACAAAGCGGATTGAGGGGAGGCCTTGGGTTGGGGTGAGAGCGCTAGGCAACGGGGTCGGGAGGGGCTCCCATACAAAATCGCCTGTGGGTGCTTTTACGGGAAAATGGCTTGGATCTTGAATTTTCTCTTCTTCATGTTAAAATAATTACATGAAGGGTCTATAAGTAAAACAATTGAACGTGTTTACTGCACAATATGATGGAATGGGATTGCGGGTTGATTTATAGAAACCTAGAGGGCTTGTATGAGAAAATGCAAAGACACGCATTGGCACGTCCAGTTCCGAGCAGGTCGAGGAACGCGGACGAAGCATGAAATCGCGGTAGGTTTTAAGATCTCTGATTTCCCATTTCAACTAAAGGTAGCGAACGGTAACTGGGGCTGGATGAAAAACGTTTGGTGACTTTGTTTTAATTTTTATAGGAGCAAGTTTTTGGAAAGTATTGGAGATAGAAAATAAATTCACTCCCTACTCTATTTTATGAGTTAGAATAACCATAGGTTTTACATGTTGTGTGTTAGAAATTGATGAATATGCTCTCGGGAAACAAATAACCATATGGCAAGTGTGAGATGAATGGCGAAAACAATTGATATAGTACTATTTGGCAGCACACCAACCCCTTGGGCGAAAAAAAAACTAAAAAATCAATCGGCAGCATGTTTAGCCGTTGCTGAGTCAAGTGGGTCATAATATTAGGAAAATATACACAAAGCAAACGACAACTTCAAGTGGGATGCAAAGTTTCAAGTAAAAAATGTTTTCCTTTTTTGAATTAAAGGGATGGTATGCTCAAAAAAAGAATTAAAGGGATGAGCCCTTGCCCTTTTTGCATTGCATCATGGTACATCATTCAGTTTATATATTATATTATATGGTTCCAATTGAAAAGTTTTCACTAGTGGAGCATAAAAACTTGATTCGCGGTGGCTAGACAGCCACCGGGTATTTCGGCTTAAGAAGAAGATCTTCTTACACAGATCGAGAAAAACCTCAAATTCCTGCCCCACCCATACACAACGATACCGTAGCTTCGTGAGATGAGCTGACCACAGACTTGTGTTTTGGATGTGAGGTAGACGAGAGAGTTTTTTTCTCACCCCGATCGCTGTGGCCGAAGCCACGAGAGCGAGTCCCTCGTGACTCGAACTCTGACCACTTTACGGGAGGTACCGAGCCTACACTGCGGTTCCCTTCACTAGTGGAGCATAGATACCTCGATACACTTCAAGCTTACTACTTTACTAGGCGCTACAATGACAAAGCACGTTTTCTTCCAGGTGCAGCTCAGAACACAACGCAAGTTCCACTTAGAAAAAAAGTATAGTATTCGTTAATAGCTTTTATATTATAATATTTGGATATTTTTAGTTGAAAGTAACTTTTGGCTTAAACTTTGTCATCTTCCTCTCCCCTTCTTTTTCTTTACCATGTCGTCGATGCCAAGTCAATACAGTTTTCTCCTGACGAGCTGGATCCATTCTCTGATAAAGCTATTATCCAAATCTCTTCCAAATCGTATAGGTCCTTGGCCCTTTTAGTAAATTTAAATTTTGGTTTATCTTGTATATCTCTCATAGATATATATTTCTCTTTTTTTTTTGTCCTAAAACATCGTTGGATTTGTCACAATATCATTCATGTCTGTTGGTGCCAATGGCGCCTCAAACATCCACTAGGCAGTCCTGCATCTCAAGTCTGAATTGAGGGAATATTAATTAATTCAGAAATATTCGACTTCAGCTCATCAAGTAAAGGTTCGGGCTTCGGAGCAGATGTATGAGTTTCAATCAAAGGTTAAAGTTGTGCACATGGTCAGGAAAGTGGCTTTCGCAGGAAGTTGCCTTTGGTGTTTGATAATCTCCCAATACAGAGATGCAATGAGGACAGAGTACTGTAACTCAACAACACCAACTAAACAAACATGCACTACATTGACTCCAGTAGCAGGTCTCATAGAACAATTTCTGAGTCAGTAACAAAATTTACTTCTGCAAAAGTGCGAGCAAGGATGTCGGGTGCACGGTTAACTCCATTACTGTGTACTGTTAACCCACCTGTCAGGACTCAGGAGACGGCTGCGGCTACAGCTACGATCGAGCAGTGCTCCAGGGCAGCAGGTCTGCAGCTGCAATGCACAACGTACGTACGACGATCCAAAACGACCTCCGCAGGCACCAGCACGCTGTTTATCAGCAGCTGCCACCGTGACCCAGCAGCTTGCTCGGTGCAGTCGATGTCGTCCCTGTCCTCCATCTCAAGCTCCGTGGGCGTCAACCAACCAGGACTCTTGAGTATGTAGTAGGCGTCTTTGAGCTCCCTTGTGTAATTTCCCACGCAGAGGTTTGGGTGCCCTGAGACTCCGGGAGCCGGCAGTGCCCGGACTGCACTGGAGATGCTCGATGTCGATCGCTGAATGCAGGGGACGGAGCAGAGGACCCTCTGCTTGGTCCAGCGGCCGGCCACCGATACCGCATCCGCAGCCCCAGGGACAGGATCGACGATGCTTGTAGCTTCCCATGAAACTGATGAGATAAACATGCTGCCATGTTCGTGTATCATTCCATTCAGTTTCACTTGGCACACATGAACGAAAAAGGTATAAGGCATAGGCTCTGTCCTTCCTTCGTTATCTGCAGAGTTGTGGTGTGCAGGGAGGACAAAGGGCAGGGTACGTAGCAGTCAGGGATGAGTGCGGCTTGAAGGACGATTTTGCTTGTAGGTAATTGATAAGTCGATTTCCCTTCTATTGCTCACGTGTAGCCTCTGGTTTGGGTCTGGGCACCACAATGCAAAGGAATAAACAGAGATCATGTTTAGGTTAACTGAGTAGATCAGATCAATTTCGTTTTTATCTCCTTCTTTCTGTTTCTTCTTTAGATGAACCATAGGTTTGAATCAGAGGTCTGTAGACTACTACTTTATCTACGATATCAGAAGTGTAGCAGTTGAATATCTTAGAACAAGTGGATTTTCGAAGTTACTGTTGCAAACTGTTTCAGATCTGAGTGAAAACACCGTGGCCCAGATTACAAATAGAAGAAGGCCGAATTAGATTTTGTGGTGCATAACAAAGTTGTAGGGAATTTTAAGTAGATGTTTTTACTGTATTCGATCATTGCATTTGCTGTTGTATAGAAATAGTTATGAAAATAGCAAGTTCTGCTCTGAGTTTTGTATTTGGCTGTCTTGCAAGGTGAATTCCTTTTTAAGGGGGTATCTTTTGCAATTAGAAAATGTGGAGAGTGGTGGACTAAGCATAGAGACGTGTATTTACTCTTAATATGTTATGCATGATTTATTGAGTAGATCCATATATTTATTTTTTTATCAGGAAGTGCGCCAAATAACCGCTCTTAGACGTGCTTGTCGAGGTTGTTTTTTTCGGTGAAAAAGGCAAGTAACGTAGGGGTGTGGCTAATGCTATGCTTATATTCATGTCTTGCATTCTTTTTTAATAAAATACAACAAGACTAATAATATAGTTTACCTTTATTCTTGCTTATGTATATATCGTTTATGGATTTATTTATCATGTCGATGCTGCTTGTTGCTATGAGATGATGGTTGCAGATTATTATATTATAATTGTTGCACTATGGAGTTATGCATACATGATCATTCATATGCATATATATGCATTTCATATGAAGTTAATGGCCGGTCACCGCCATCGCGCAGTGACTAGTACCGGTACATGGAGTTGCATGAGAGGTTGGCATTGTCCAACATTAAACTCTCAAATGGAGTTGCATCATGGCATATATATATACATTTCATGCCATTTGCAGAATATGGAATTGCAGATTACTGATCCTGTGAGTGGTTGGTTAATGGTTGACATAAGAAAGTTGAGTACTTCAATTATTCATCGCCCCCTAACATGGTTCCTTTTCGGTTTAAATCTTGTTAATCAAATACTTGATGTTTTGGAGAATATCAATACCATGATGACGTGCTACTCTAGTCCTATGATAATGTTTGAAAGTCGCCACAATATGAACTGCACAATTTATTTGTCCGTTTACTTTCCTTATAATTATGGACGTTCATATGGCTTTTCAAATTTAATAACTCAACACGTGTAAGATGTGTATATTCATAGCCGCTGCTTATTGAGTTTATCTCACCCCCTTTGTTCTCTTCCAGGTGATTAATGATGAATGCTGGCATGAAGGGGATGGGAATAGCAACACGTCTTGCACTCTTGTATCATCACATAATAATTGTAGAATTATGAAATAATAAAGATAGTAGATGTTATCTTTTGTATTTTTAGACATAATAATCCTGCGTGTCTCTTCCCCTTGTATAGTTTGCTTGTTATACCAAGTGTATCTTCTTATTTACATGTTTTTTTTTCCGCTTGCGTTTGTCTTTTATTTAGAGGTTGCCGAAAACTACGAGTTCAGCAACTTTGTAGAGTTGTGTGGTAGCATACCAGGGTTGCGTGCTACCTGGGGTGTGACAGAGACAGAGGCAAGGCTCCTGTCATTCACTAGCTGACAGCTCAGAGCCGTGTGATGACAATTCAATGGTTGATGATCCCTGATTACAAGGTAATTTGGTTGGCAAATGTTTGGCTCCAAGCATCACTCCTGTATGGCAATCAGCACTTCGAAAATGCATCTTGCCACAAATCCGACCGACCTCCTTCTAGTTGAATCAGTCAGATGCATCTGGACACAGGTGTGGCCTCATTTCAGTTGTCAAGTTGTTGAATGCATCTGGCACTAGAAGGCTCCAAAGCTGTGGAAGAAACCAAATTGGCATGAATGAAAATAGATTGTAGATTTATCTGATATTTGGCCTTATTACACCCAAAAGCAGCATGCCAGCATACAAAACTGATTTTGATCTCATCAGTAGGCAGCAGCAATGCTATTTTCTTCCGCCTGTTCGACAGCAAAGCGACACCTTAACATGTCGCAGGAGACCATGGAAGCTTCTCTTCCATCTTTGCCTCTGCCGACCACCACAACTCCACCAGAACAGAGGATCCTCTACCAACCCAGGCGCAGAGCAGCAGCATCTATCCAGGAAAACATTTCGACCTGTTTCACCCATCTTTTTTAAGAATATATTGTCATAATAAAATAGTATTATGTCAGTTTTGCATGGACAAAGTTTCACAAGTGTCCAGTTTTTGTTTGACATTTGAGAAAAATATTATGGTTTCAGGATTGTGTCTGCTATTTGTAAATTCAGTGATCAAAAGATATTTTTTCCACTGCCCACCTCTGAGGTTTCAATAGCCATTGAGATGTGGGAAAAGCAAAGAGCACAAAATTTGCATTGTCGCATGATTTTCAGCTGTCATGGGAGGACTGAAACCATTTACTGCTGAACTTGCTTTCCTAAGAGTGCAAACTGTTTGACTAGAAAAAATCATACACAGCATCCATATTTCAGTAAATCTTCTGAGATTGAAACAACAAGGCAGGAGTATATTAAACATATTCACTTGATCGAAAACATATATACGGTTATTGTTACACAAAAAATAGAAGGCATTAATAAGGGAAAAGTGCATACAAGCATCAAATCAGCAAGTAAGCAAACATTCTGAGTATGTAAAGGGTGGGAGGCACGTGCAGAGGTATTCATTCTTTAGAATTCAGAATTGTAAATATATAAAGAGAGAATCCGAAGGATAGAATAATGGACAATATGAAGAAGTGCCCTGCACAGTAGATGAAAACAAGCGGGTTGCACTATTATGCATTATTGGATTGCAGGGGAATGAGTATATACAATTATGTTCAACGTAAACAGAGCATACTTTATGAAATGTGGTTATTACCTTGCCTAGAAGACTAGAAGTAGAACAATCATATTTTCTCAGATCCAAGAGACATGGGAAGGCTGAAACCATTTATTGCTGAACAGGCTTTTGAGATGCCGGTGTGCTAGCACCTTGGTGATGAGCGATTGACAACACGGTGTGCGTGTGACGTATCTCTCGGCAGGTTGTGGTTATAGGTGACAGGTGGAGACAAGGTACATGCGGCGACGAGTGAAGAACGAGGATAGGATGCCGTGCCGAAGAACCGTGGGGGCGGAGAAGGGCGGATCGAGGCTTGCGTTCGAGGGACAGGCGATCGTGTGGTGTACGTCTACTGTACCTGGCTACACGGTGGGAGGACGTCGAGGGAGGTTTCCAGATTACGCCACAAAATCCGGGGTTCACTGGTTGAGCCACAAAGCCATGCATCGTACCGGGACGCTCGTGCGGCGTGCGTTGGCCGAAGATGGAAATTCTGGCGATCGCGATACGATTTCGGATGGTCGTGCGGCGACATCGCGAGGATCACATCGCGGAGATGGAGGGATCGCGGACATCGCGGAATTTGCCATGGAGGACGTAATTGGAATTTACGCCCCTACGTTGGATTTATTTAGCGTAGGGGGTTATGTGAAAATAGGTCATGCCACCCTTTGGAGATATAAATATGTGGCACCTAGGGTTGAGAAGGTGGGGACGTTTTGGACTCCCGGCGAGTTACTATTCGGTCTCGTGCCCGGGGTTCCGCGGTTCAGTTTTCCTCTCTCCGGTCTAGCCTAGGGTTTGAATTCTAGTGAGAGGTTTTTGTTGATCTCTCCGATTAAGAGAGGGAGGATGTTCGGGCGGAGGCTAGATGCACTTTTGTAAGTTCAATTACTCAATTTAATCTTTCATCTATAATGATTGATCTTGTGCATCTCGATTTGTTCTTTACAATTCTCGTTAGCATCTGACATAGTCTGCTTGTCTTATTTTTATCTCAAGATCCATAAGTCAGATTGACGTGATTCCAGTTAGGTTAGTTTCGTAATTTCATCTAGTTTAATCTGACAAATTTTTAGGTCGATCGGAGTTACGGATTTTCGTCCACATCAGGTTTACTAGGTACATAGAGTTCTGTCCAGATTTAAAAAACGTAATTTAGTCAGGTTTTGTGTTTAGGGGAAGGGTTATAAATTTTTGGCTTCCGCGACCATTCACCCCCCCTCTGGTCGCCCATTTCGATCCTTCAATTGGTATCAGAGCCGGTTTAGGTTTTCTATACCTTAATCGGTGCTGAAAGCTATGGCGACCAATGAAAAGTTTGATGTTCGTGCTCCGTTTTTTGATGGGACTGATTATGATTACTGGAAGGCACGTATGACCAACTATCTCAAAGGCAAGTCGCTGAAGCTATGGAAAATCACACAAAATGCCACATATGTGATTCCAGCTGAGGAACCGACTGACGCCGCTGAGATCGGGCTTCTTGAAACAAATCATCGCGTTGTTGCTATTTTACAGGCTTCTATTTGTAAAACTGAATATGATCGGGTTTCTAGTGAAGATCTCGCTTATCAGATCTGGGAGAAACTTAGAAAATATCATGAAGGCTCAAACACTGTGAAAAACCAAAAATTTGAGATTCACCGAAAAGAGTTTGATGCTTTTTGCCAATTGCCTAGTGAGTCTATTGATGACATGTTTGCACGTTTTCAAGTGATTGTTAATAAGATGAAGGCCATGAATAGCAATATGCCTTATGATGATCATGCTAGGGCTCTCAGATTATTACATTCACTTAATGATGAATGGGATATGAAAGTTGAGGCGATTGTTGAATCTGTAGGTTATGAGACTCTCACCACTGATGAGCTTTACAGTAAGCTCAAATCAAAAGAGATCGAAATTGTTTCTAAGCGTAAATTGAAAAATCCCACAGTTGCTTCTTCTTCTGACGTTCCAATGGCTTTGGTTTCTGGAAATAAGACTAACACTAATGCTAATCCAAATGTTTCCAGTTTTGCTTTGTCTTCTTTGTGTCATGTTGCAGATGAGGAGTTGGAGGTGCTAGATGATGATCAGCTTGTACTGCTCTCCAACAAGTTTAAGCGTGTGTATGACAACAGGCGTAATAGAAGACGTTCAGATGGCTGCTTCAACTATGGTGAGCGAGGACACTTTGCTGCTGATTGCCCAAACAAGCAGAGATCTTTTGAGCAGGGCAATAACTCCTTCAGGCGCCAGGAGAAGTTTAGGGAGAGGAAGAAGAAGAAGGATAAGCAATGGAAGAAAGGCGGACAAAAATACTCTGACAAGCAAGTCGCTAAGGCTGCAAATGTTTTGTTATCTTCTCTTGGACAGTATGTTTCAGGTGGCTCGTCAGACTCCAGCGATTCATATTTCGAGGATGAGACACCCAAGAAGAAGACAGACGGACTTTGCTTCATCACTGACGCCGGCATCAATGGTGGGATATGTACTATGGCCTTGGAGGGTGATGCATCAACCGACAACAACGATGAAACTTCTGATGATGAGGTAGATACTTCTGCAGAACAAAGAATAGCTGATTTAACTAAAATTGTTCATAAGCAAAATAAAGTGTTGGCTAAACTTAAAACTGATTATGATAAAACTTGTGCTGAACTAGCTACTCTCAAAAATGCTGCATCTAATCCTGCTGAACCTGATGAATGTGAAGAATGCTCAATTCATATGATTTCGCTTTCTAAATTGCAAACCAAGTATTCTTCCATTGTTGATGATCGAGATAAACTTTATGCTGAACTAAATGAACTTCGTTCTCGGTCGAATTTGCTTGGTACTTGTGTTTCTTGCCCGCTTCTGAAAGTTGACTTGGATAATGCTTTATGTCGGGTAAAAAATTTTGAAGAACACACTTGTCCTGATTTGCCGGATTGTTTGATTTGTCCAACTTTACGATCTGAATTAAATGTTGCTAAATCACATATTGTTGAGTTGGAAAAACACACTTGTCCGGTTCTTCCTTCATGCCTAACTTGTCCAAATTTTGTTGTTGAAAATAATGATTTAAGGGTCAAACTTGCTGATTTGGAAGAAGAAAATAAGCATTTGAGAACTATTCTTGGTTGGTGTTCTATTCGTGAGCCTCAAATTGGTAGGGCTATTGCTCAAATTAAACGGGGTGAGCGTTTTGGTCCCGGTTATGACTTGAAACATGTTTTTGGTGAAAAAAGTGGACCGCCTGTTGATGAGAAGAATCCACCATTGGCTAAATATACTGGACCACCTCCTAGGAAGGGTTCAGGTGTCACCTCTGATGGGTTGCTGGTTGAGACATCTAGATCTGCTCCTAAAAAGCAGGTTTGGGTGCCTAAACCAAAACACTTCAAGGGTGTACAAAATACTAAGCCAAATGGTTCTTCTTGTGATCATTTTGCTAAGCCTATTTTTGTTGCTTCTAGTTCTAATGTTGAGGCTTCTTTCGCTCCTGCACGCAAGCTTTATCATTGTGATTTTTGCAGTCATGATGGTCATCTTTATGAGTTCTGTTATCGGAGGATGCGTGCTGAACGACGTGAGCAGTACCCCACACGTGGTACTCATGATCGTCGTGTTTTTAGATGTGAGCAGTACCCTGTACGTGGTACTCATGATCGTCCTGTTTTGAGACGTGAGCCATTTGTTCGCTCTTCTGGTTTTCGCTCACGTACTCGTGCTCTTGCACAACATCGGGATGACAGACCACGTTTTCCCCCTCGTGGTTCTCATCGTTTTTTTTAGAGCTTTGATTTTGCTAACGCTTCTTTTGAGCAAGTGGCTCAGCACTGGTTTTCATTACATTATCCTAACCCCAGTGTTGAGTCATTAGCTCACCCTCGCTCTCGTTGTTGATTGCAGGTTGGAGGCGAGGAGGACATATGGATAATGGACTCCGGTTGTTCGCGCCACATGACCGGAGATGATAAATGGTTCTCCAGCCTCACCCCCACGAGCGTAAAGGAAAACATCACTTTTGGGGATAAAAGTCAAGGTAAGGTAATGGCGCATGGCTGCATCAAGGTAACAGATAAATACACGTTAAAGGACGTCGCATTGGTAAAGAATTTGCATTATAATTTGCTGTCTGTTTCGCAACTTCTTGAGGATGATTTTGAGGTTCATTTTAAGAAAGGAAATTCGCGTGTTCTTGATTCTGCTGGTAACCTTGTTTGCAAGATTTCTCCTTTTAGACGGATTTTTAAAGCTAATTTTTCTAAATCTTTTGGTGAAACTCGCTGTTTAGTTGCTCATGGTTCCCCCCTGATTTGGAAGTGGCATCGTCGGTTGGGCCACTTGAGCTTTGATTTGCTTTGTCATTTGAGTTCATTGGATTTAATTGATGGTTTACCGAAACTCGAGTTTGAAAAGGATTTGATTTGTGCCCCCTGCAAACATGGAAAAATGGTTGCTGCTTCTCATGCACCTGTGACTCAGGTGATGACGAGACAACCGGGTGAACTATTACATATGGACACTGTTGGTCCAGCCCGTGTTCGGTCTGCTGGTGGGAAATATGTGCTTGTCGTTGTGGACGATTTTTCTCGATATTCATGGGTGTTCTTTTTGGAATCTAAGGATGAGGCTTTCTCACATGTTCATGATCTTGTTCTGAAGCTGAAAAATGAGTTGTCAAATAATGCCGTTAGAGCAATTCGCAGTGACAACGGTACGGAATTCAAGAATTCTCGCATGAAAGCTTTTTGTTTAGAACAAGGTTTAGATCATCAGTTTTCCTCACCTTACGTTCCTCCCCAGAACGGTGTTGTTGAGCGTAAAAATCGTACGCTTGTTGAGATGGCTAGGACAATGCTTGATGAACATAAAACTCCTAGACGTTTTTGGGCTGAGGCTATCAACACCGCTTGCTATGTTGCTAATCGCATTTTTCTGAGAGCTTTTCTGGGAAAAACATCTTATGAGTTGAGATTTGGTCGACCTCCCAAAGTTTTCCACTTTCGAGTTTTTGGCTGCAAGTGTTTTATATTGAAAAAGGGAAATTTGGATAAATTTGAATCACGTTCTTCCGATGGCTTATTTTTGGGGTATGCCTTGCAAGGGCGAGCGTACCGTGTGCTTAATCTTGATACTAACCGCATCGATGAGACATGTGAGGCCACCTTCGACGAGACAATGCCTTGTTTTTCTTCTGCTTTTGAGTGTGCAGGTGATGACGAGATCGGGCAGGATATTTTTGAGGATGAGAAAGAGGAAGATGGATGTGACGACGACGATGACGATGATGCCCAGCCTGCGATGCAGGGGGAGCCTAGCGCCCAGCCTGAGCAGGCGCCCTCCACCACTTTGGAGGATGGACCATCGCCGACACGTACATCTACAGCAAAGCCTGTAGCTTCACCGACTGTTGATCATGTACCGGCTGTAGTTGAGGGGGAGGTGATTTCAGAACGTACAGCACCACGACACATTCAGAATCGTCATCCTGCCAAGAACATAATAGGTAATTTGGATGAACGCACGACAAGGAACAGAGGTATGAAAAATAAAAATTATTGTGTCTTTGCGCATACTGCCTTTGTTGCCTCTTTTGAACCCCGAGATGTTGGACATGCTTTATCTGATTCTAACTGGGTCAATGCCATGCATGAGGAGTTAGAAAATTTTGCACGGAATCAGGTTTGGGTTTTGATTGATCCTCCTCCTTCTTGTAAACCAATTGGAACTAAATGGGTCTTTAAGAACAAACAAGGGGAAGATGGTCATGTTGTTAGAAATAAAGCTAGGCTGGTTGCTCAGGGCTTTTCTCAAAAAGAGGGTATTGATTATGGTGAAACTTTTGCTCCTGTTGCTCGTTTAGAAGCCATTCGTATTTTGCTTGCATTTGCTGCTTCACGTGGATATAAGCTTTATCAAATGGATGTGAAAAGTGCTTTTCTGAATGGTTTTATAGAAGAAGAAGTTTATGTTAAACAACCGCCTGGTTTTGAACATCCCAATTTTCCTGATCGTGTGCAAAAGGCTTTATATGGTTTGAAGCAAGCACCTCGTGCTTGGTATGCTAGATTGAAAACTTTTCTGCTTAAAAACGGGTTCAAAATGGGTTCAGTTGATAAAACTCTTTTTCTCCTCAGGCAAGGAAATGACACTTTAATAGTTCAGATTTATGTGGATGATATCATTTTCGGTGGTTCCTCTCATGCTCTTGTGAAAAAGTTTGCAGATGTGATGAGTAAAGAATTTGAGATGTCTATGATGGGCGAGCTGAATTTCTTTCTTGGCTTACAAATAAAACAAACTTCGGAAGGTACATTTGTGCATCAGGGAAAGTACACGAAGGATGTCCTGAAGAAGTTTGCGATGGATGATGCGAAGCCAATTTCTACGCCCATGCCGACTAGCGCTGTTTTGGATGCTGATGAGGACGGAGAGCCCGTGGATCAGAAGGAATATCGAAGCATGATTGGGTCACTGTTGTACTTGACTGCTACGAGACCAGATATACACTTTGCTGTGTGTATGTGTGCTCGTTTTCAGGCGTCCCCCAGGACTTCTCACCGTCAGGCGGTGAAGCGCATAATGAGGTATCTTCGATTTACTCCTGCATTTGGCCTTTGGTACTCTGCTGCTTCAACTCTCAGTTTGTGTGGTTATTCGGATGCTGATTTTGCTGGGTGTCGTTTGGATAGAAAGTCTACATCGGGTACTTGCCAATTTTTGGGTTCTTCGCTCGTTTCTTGGTCCTCTAGAAAACAATCTAATGTTGCTCAATCTACTACAGAGGCTGAGTATGTTGCTGCTGCTAGTTGTTGTTCTCAGCTTTTATGGATGATAGCTACCCTTTGCGATTTTGGTTTGTCGTTTTCTCGCGTTCCTCTCTTGTGTGACAACACTAGCGCTATAAGTGTTGCAAAGAATCCTGTGCTTCACTCTAAGACGAAACACATTGAGGTTCGTCATCATTTTCTGAGGGATCATGCTGAGAAGGGTGATATTAAGCTTAAATACATTGATACTAGTCAGCAACTTGCTGATATTCTGACTAAACCACTCGATCAAACCACGTTTGCACGTTTGCGTGGTGAGTTCGGGGTGTGTTACCCATTCTAGTATCATTGTAAGTTGCTTCAGTTACATATGCCTTATACTTGTTTTGGCTAGTTTGCGATCGATGCTTTTGGAGAGGTTTGAATGTTTTGCTTGACCAATTTTTATTTTGAAAACAGCACAAATATATACTTAAAAAATTATGTTGGGCTATGCTTGCTTTTCTGGATCTAGTGACTTGTTGAATACTTGACATATGTCTTGCTCATGGTTCGGTTGTCAGCTTCTTTTAATGGGTTCTCACTACAAATGTAACTCACAATGCAAGTTTTAACTTGGGAGTGCATAGTATGGTTGCAAATGATCTACTTGCTTTCCTGAGAATTTAAATATGGGCACAACTCTAATTTTTCCCATGTCCCTGCTGGTTCTCGCTCATAATCAAAATTAAACAAACTGGCTGGGCACAACTCTTGCTTCTCATATCCCTGCTTGTCAAGCTCACAAAAGCCAGAATTAAATATGACAAGTGCATGCATTTGTGGGCGTTGCAGTGAACTTTGACTGAAGCTGTGTATCCATCGTGTCAGCTTGCTATATGTTTTGTCTTCAGCTTGGCACTAATTTTGGAATATGCATGTTTTTGCCTGGCTAATTGGTTTTTCAAAGAGATTTCAGTTCTAAAATTCTATTGGTCATGGCATTGTGTTGCTCCTTCTCTGAGTAGCTCGTGTTGCTGGTTAGCTTTTATAAGTATTTTGTATATGTCTCACATGCTTTTCTCTAAATTGGTTCCTTGCATTTTATCTTGATGGAGTGCTTTGTCAACAAGGGGGAGAGTGAGTAGCGCACAAATTCATTTTTGCAGGGGGAGTTTGATTTCGTTTTTGCTGAGACTTGGCATGCTTGTTTTGAGGGGTTGAGGGGGAGTGTTGCTGAAATTGTTGAGTTTTGCTGCTCCCATGTCTTTGGGGATCAAGATTGTTTCTTTTTCTTTCTTTTTATTTTTTTTGGTTCCAATAAATTTGTGCGGTGTGGTGTTGTCAATGCACTCATCAAGGGGGAGATTGAGATGCCGGTGTGCTAGCACCTTGGTGATGAGCGATTGACAACACGGTGTGCGTGTGACGTATCTCTCGGCAGGTTGTGGTTGTAGGTGACAGGTGGAGACAAGGTACATGCGGCGACGAGTGAAGAACGAGGATAGGATGCCGTGCCGAAGAACCGTGGGGGCGAAGAAGGGCGGATCGAGGCTTGCGTTCGAGGGACAGGCGATCGTGTGGTGTACGTCTACTGCACCTGGCTACACGGTGGGAGGACGTCGAGGGAGGTTTCCAGATTACGCCACAAAATCCGGGGTTCGCTGGTTGAGCCACAAAGCCATGCATCGTACCGGGACGCTCGTGCGGCGTGCGTTGGCCGAAGATGGAAATTCTGGCGATCGCGATACGATTTCGGATGGTCGTGCGGCGACATCGCGAGGATCACATCGCGGAGATGGAGGGATCGCGGACATCGCGGAATTTGCCATGGAGGACGTAATTGGAATTTACGCCCCTACGTTGGATTTATTTAGCATAGGGGGTTATGTGAAAATAGGTCGTGCCACCCTTTGGAGATATAAATATGTGGCACCTAGGGTTGAGAAGGTGGGGACGTTTTGGACTCCCGGCGAGTTACTATTCACGCGTGATATAAATATGTGGCACGGAGATATAAATTGTGAATAGATAGAGAGAGAATCCAGAGGACAATAATACACAATATGAAGAAATGCCCTGCACAGCAGATGGAAACAAGCGGATTACCTAGAAGAAAACATCAATTGTGGCCAAATAAACGAAACAAGAATGACGGAGGTTTATGGGGTTAGGGAGAAGCAAGGGAAATTGATGGGTGGGAAGTTCCACCTCTTTGTTACCTTGGGTTTGTCAGACTTGGACTATTGGAATGATATTTATCAACTTGCGGCACTGTCTCCTTAGCTTCTCGCTTCCGCTGTCACGGACATTTAAATATCGCAGGGAGCTTGGAAGGTCATCCACCTTGGGCAGTGACTGGATTTTTGGACAGTCTCTGATATCCAACTCTTGCAGTGAACTTGGGAGGCCCTCCTTGGGCAGCATCTGGATTGCTCCGCACGTCCAGATGTGTAACCTCTTGAGGTTGGGATGTCTAGGTAGCCGTTCAGGGAGGGACTGCAGGTTGTGGCAGAAAATAAATGTGATATCCTCGAGGGAGTCGACAAACAGAAGGGCCTCTTGCTCCTCTGTGAAGCTCTTCACCTTGTGATCCCCACAAATACTCAATATGGTGAGCGAGGAAAAGAGCAGGCTATGACGAAAGGCCGCAGCAGTGAATCCAGCCACATCATCTATGTCGAGGCTCTGCAGTTTTGAGGAACAGGATGGAATCTCCTGTTCGGAATCAACAAAAAAATTGGGGGTTCCTTCAACAGATAATTCGTTGAGATGGCCTTGGGCGAGGAGAGACCACAATCCCTCGCCTCTTAAATCCCCACATCGGTATATGGATAAACTTGTGAGACCAGTGAGGTTTGATAGAGGCAGTTGAGCCCCCGTGCCCATCGCTCTTGAAATGCTAAGGTGTTCCAGGGAGTTGGGCAAGGGCAAAGAAGAAGAGAAGGATGAAGACGAGCATGAGGACAGGAGCTCGGGGCAATCCTCGATTTCCAGCCTTCGGAGGGAGCTTAGACCCCAGAGCCCTCCTCCTTGCCCAGTTCGTCCATCTTTGTTGCTGTCGTCATGTGGATTGGAGCCAAGGAGTCGCAGCTTTGGGCTGCCATGGATCTCCAGGCGCTGCAGTTGGGGAGGCAAAATCAATAGGCCATGTTCTGCTTCTTCTGATGCGACTATTACGTCGACATTTGCTCTTGCATCCTGCTGCTGATCCTCTTTGTTAGCTGAAGTTGTTGTTCCGGGCGTCTCTGTTGCGTGCTGTCCCCTCACATTCACAGCCAGCCCTGTTACCTTTGCACAGAACCACAGCTCCAGATCTGAGAGCTTTGGGAAGTAGACAAGTAGCTGTGTTAACTCTTTCCCACTAGCACTCCCCCCTCCCCTGATGGCCAGCGATTCAACTGGAAACTGGTATTTGACATGGCTGTCAGCTTCAACAAGTGGAAAGACATTACTCGGATAAGACATACGTAGGGTCCTTAGGGATGATAGCATTTGTAAGTAATGCAGTGGCAGAGACTGGCACGAGTACAGGCACAAGTCCTCCAGTCCAGTTAGATTATGAAAAGCTAGCACATCCCAAACCGTGCTATCATTTGTATCCTTATTATTTCCCTCAATGGTCAAATAACTCTTTTCTTTTCCATAAACCAATATATCAAGAGATGAAATTCCTTTTATTTTAATGGAGCACGGAGCTTCAGTCCAAGGAATGGGTGCAAATGACAATAGTTGTGGACATGTCTTAATCTTGAGCTCCTTCAGTCTAGGAAATAAATTGTCATTTGCATCTTTCCCTTGTTGACAACAACCGGCAGAATGCGAAAATGACAATTCCACAAGTTGAAAGCAATCCCTAATGATAAGCACTTCCAAATAAGGAAACAATTGACAGGGGGCATGTACAGCCCATGTTTTCAACCCTGACAAGTTCACAAGTTCCAGCCTTCTCAAATTTCCAAACCTCTTCTCAGGGATATTGATTGAGATTTCCTCACGGGGCACATCTACTAACCACAAATCTCCGATAGGTGGAAATGTTTTCCAGTTTACATCATCTAGACAAAGAGATTTCAGACTACCGAGTGAGAGGTTCAAACCCAGCCATGAAGGGCAAGTGCCTCCTCTGTGCCCTATAATGGATAACTTCTGAAGATCTCGACTTGGCTTAAGCCTTTCAAGAACATGTTTTCCGAGTGCAGAATCATCAGTAAACCAATTAACATTCCAACGTAGTATCAACTCATGTAGGTGGCTTTTCAACATCAATTTTGCTTCATCTGCTTCTTCTGGTACCTCAACATTTTCAAGATTATCAATGCACAGTGATCCACAGAGCTCTTCCAAATGTCCTATCTGCATTAATTCAAAACCATGATCAATGCACAGTGATCTACAGACCTCAAATCTTCGCAACTCTTGTAATGATTTTAGTTTCCCAACCCCAATGATTCTAGAGTGTATTGTATCATCTTGAACAAGAAGATGGCGCAATTTTACAAGGTTGCTGAGATCTCTTGGTTGATCTATGATGTCACAGTGTTCTGCATCTAGGACCATCATGTGATAAAATCTAGAAATTTTGTTGGGAAATCTGGCTTTATATAGAGAAGAACTTTCAATTCGAAGGTAGCGAAGATGGAGCAGACTATAAAAGTTGCACAACAAATATTCCACATCATAGGATGCTTTTGATAGAAAAATAACACGAAGGGCCTTTGCTTCCCTAAATAAATCACCAAAAGCCTTCACAAAGCAACCGTGGTGTTTCCCAAATATCATCAAAGTTTGCAGTTTTTCAACTTTTAATCTTGTGTGCAATGTATTGATATCCTCCACACAATTTTTTTGAGTCAATCTATTGTTGACACTGGTATCATCTATGTTGATAGACAAGTGGCGGATTGATGTCGGGATTTGTAAGGAGCTCACTTGAGATTGAGTGTGTATGCTAAGGCATTCAAGTGATGAAACTTTTCGTGCCAATTCATGTAAGAGATCATGAATGATGTAACAAGTTCTTCCATCCTTTTCCCCTTCATCTTCCAAAAATCCATAATTAACCAACTCAGTCAAATGACTTAGCCCGATATCTTCAACTCTTTTACTTTCACCATGTGGTGAATAATGCAAAGCTTCTTGTCCTATCCAGAAGTTAATTAGCTCTTCTCTTTCAAATCTGTAATCTTGAGGAAACAAAGCACAGTAGGAGAAACACTGCTGAAGCTGAGGACGTAAGTAATCAAAGCTCAACTTCAGTGCAGGCATAATGTCATTCTTACCGTTGCTATGCTCCCATTGCTTACTTTAAGACTCTAGTCCAGTGAACCAAGTCAAGTTGGGTTTTCAACAATCTACCAACAGTTTTTGCTGCAAGAGGGGAGCCCTTTATTCTACCAGCTATCTTAAACCCAATTTCAAGCAAGAATATATGGTCCTTTCTAGATTGATCATCATCACCAAAGATAATATTTAGGAGTAATTCCTCAAATGGTTCACTATCTAGACCTTGCAAATATATTGAATGATCATTTTTCTGAACCATTATGTGTGCTTGTGCTGGAAATCGAGTTGTGACTATAATTATATTACCCAGTACTTGTGATTTTCGGAATGGCACCAGCAGCCGTTTCCATTCATCCTCATCACTGCAGTCCCATATATCATCTAATACAAGCAAAAACCTCATATTTTTCAATCTTTGCCCAATCAACTCACTAGCAGCACCATTACAACTTTCATGATCATCTTTAGGGATATATCTTTGAATCTCTTCTATCAGCTTATTCACATTAAAGTTGAGTGAGACACATGTCCAAACTTTTACATCAAAATGTTTTTGCACCTCTCCACTGTGATATATATGTTGTGCAACAGTTGTCTTTCCTATGCCCCCTGGACCAATAATTGGAATAACTGTGAGGACCTCACCAGAATGTTTACCCTTTGTGATATCATCTATGATGCTCTTCACCATAAGCTCCCTCCCATACAGTTTTGGCTCTATACTTTCAGAGATGGTGATGGGGCGACTTTGTGCAATGTTTGGGGCAGTGCTCCAGTCAGAACCTAATAGTTTAATAGAACTAGAAAACTTCTTTTCAATGAGCTGCATTTGCTCTACAATATGTTCTATTCTTCGGGAGGCATTGTCCCTATCAAATCTCAACTTTGGTGGTTCATCATGAATATATGGCAACACATTAAGGTCCAGGTTGTGGGCGCAACCTTCGGCATGCTGGCTGGCGTCCAGCATGTCTTGGATGTGAAAGTATTCCATCTCGTCCACCACATCCTCAGCGTCATATACGAGGTCTTGAAGCATCATTAGACAGTGCTCAAGCGCTGAGTTGTGTATTACCTTGCCGAGGGTGGACTCAAGAATCGCCTTGACAGATAGCAGCTCTAGCTGGAGGGCCGTGACGCCCGGGCCAAGGTTGATGGTGGCTGCCCAGTCCTTGAGCACGTTGTCCTCCAAGGAAGCCAACGCCTTGTGCGCCACCCAAAATGATGCATTTCGTGACCCTTGATAACAAAGCGAACTATCCACACTTTCCAAAACTGGCTCGCGTTGTGGTTGGAGTGGTGCAGCTGCTGATTTCATTATGCCTTTTGTGATCCACGCTGGTCGGTGATCCATCAAGCCGTCCTCACGCTGCACATCCGGTTGCAGTACCCCTTCCTGGGCTCCAATCTATGAATAAGTATGCAAGAAACAGTTAGACTAACTGCACCTTAGCTTGTCACAGATATTAAAGGCTACAGAAATATACTTCCTGTGTTTCTTTTTCTAAGGCGGCATACTATGTGTATGGGGATTTCGAAAGTCAAGTAATATTATGTCCGCCACTTTTTTTAGAGTAAAGGCCGATTCACCCATAAACTAGTACTGAATTTGAAAGACCACCTTAATTAAACTTCAATGTCAGATAAATACATATCTTAACTTTTAAAACCGGACAAAATACCCCTTGACTATTGCAAAGTGGTTTCTTTAGTGTTTTAGCTCTCTAATTATGAACATTTTTTTATTTTTTCCAATTTTTTAGTTCTCGGATGGAGAAATGCTCTATCCCTAATTTGTAGTGCTCAACATTTGAGATCATTTAGGAGTCCAAATGTTTAATAAAAGACGACATGGTTAAAAAACTAAATACATGTGCAGCCCACATGTCACATATGTGACACATCAACTAAAACCAACATTGAAACCACTCTAAACTATTTTAGGGGTTATGATTTGTCCGGTTTTGAAAATTAAGGGGAGATGCTGTCTGGTATTTAGTTTGAGGGTGTTTTTTTAAATTCGATGTCAATTTTAGCGGGGAAATCAGACTTTACTCTTTTTATTACAATACTAGATAAATGCCCGTGCGTTGCACGAATTGTGAGCTATGAGGACTTTGTATTGGATGCGAATACATAGATTTTGTCTTTGTAATAGAATCGGGTCGGACGCGTACGCTTGAGGTTTCAAGACTTCGTATCGGACACGAACACATAGATTTGGTCTTCGTATCAGAACCGGGTAGAACACGACCGCGTGTCGAGTGAAGTATGAATAGTGATCTTGACATGATCACTTGAAGTCGATTAAATCCATTTTATAGTGCAACACCGTGTTCACCATAGCTATCTAAGGTAAATTTGAGGGAATTGTTATTTGCATATGTCTACTTTAGATAAACTTCTTTTATCTTATTAAAACAGTTTTATTTGATTTTAGGAGATTAATTTATTTTCGCACAGAGAGAGTTTCACTACGTAGAAAACGATTTTTAGCAACGGATCGATTTTTTTGTAGGGGCGGCTGGTTATGGAGCCGCCCCTACAGTGGCGTGTTCGGGTGCCCAGACACCAGCCGCCCCTACAAATGGAACAGCAGGGGCGGCTGGTGTTACGAGCCGCCCCTACAAATAGGGTCTAATTTGTAGGGGCGGCTCAATCACCAGGCGCCCCTGGAAATTCTATTTGTAGGGTCGGCTGGTGATTGAGCCGCCCCTAAAAATGGCCCTGTATTTATAGCTCCTATTTGTAGGGGCGGCTCAATCACCAGCCGCCCCTACAAATGGCCCCCATATAAAACTGAGGCAGCACCTTCTTCCTCCTCGGGTCACTCACTCCAACCCGTGAAAAAAAGGTGGGGAGGCCTTGGGCACCTACCAAAAATTACTCTACTAAGGGGAGAAGGTTTTGGTCTCAAAACCTTTGGTGGAGAGGTTGTAGAAGGTAAGAAAATGCTATTACACACTTTTTTTTTGAAGTTTTAATGGTTGATTAGTGAATAATTAGAGTTTTGTTTTTCTCTCTCTTCTATGGTGCTTGAGCTATTTATGAGCAAATTAGACCCAACTTTTAAATGTACTAGGGTAAATTAGGGAGGGGAACAAGACCATACCCCTATTTGGTCCATGTTTCTTGATTTTAGTGAACCATTAGTTAGTTTTATGGATGTTTCATGTGCATGTGATCTAGATCTAGGGTTTGGTTTTTTTATTAATTTCGTTTTTGTAAATTTATGTTTGATAAAATTGGACTAGGGTTTGTATGAAAGATATTGGGTAAAGTATAATTATTGCTAATTGTTGTCTTTGAAATTGTTTATTGTAATCAATAAATATGTATTTTAATTATTTATGGATAAATAGGTCATTAATTAATTTTCCTCTACCATGGTGTGTTTGTATGCTTCATGTAATTATATTAGATTTATATTCATATATATCTGAGGTATATACAATTATTCTCAAATAATTATTACTTTGATTAATTTTTATATATATCTGAATAAGTAGTCCTTTAATGTTTATTTTGTTGTTGTTGTAAAAGATGGAGTACAGGAACTCTTGGATGTATGGTTCGTTAAGGTTCAAGGCAGGTTTCCGTGAAGAGGTGGATAAATTTATTGAAGTCGCAACGAAGCATGCAACGACATTGAAAGAGAATAAGGATACAATTATTTGCCCCTGTAAAGATTGCAAGAACCATATGGCATGGACAGATGTGACTATCATCAGATCACATTTCATTATACGAGGATTTGTTGAGGACTACACAGTGTGGATTCATCATGGTGAAACGGTTATTGTTAACGATGAGGATGAGGAGGAATACGACGATGAAACCATAGAATCCCTGTCCCAATATTCAGCCGAGCTTGATGCACAAATGGATTTCAAGTTTGGCAATGAACAAGGTGGTGATGCTGGTGGTTGGGATGGTAACGACAAAGGTGGTGCCAATGATGATGGTGGAACACGTGTCGGAGTTGAAGATGATTTAGATGACATGATTCAAACCCTTGGACCAGAGATTTTACTAAATAGCCCGAAAGGTCTAGAAAATTTAGAAAGAGTGACAAAAGCATCGAAGGAGACTGTGTATGGTGTTGAAAAGGGTTGTCCGACACATTGGACATTGCTACGTTTCGTGCTTGAGCTGCTCATCCTGAAGGCTAAGTACGGCTAGTCAGACTGTAGTTTCAATGATCTATTGCATCTCCTGTCATGGGTGCTGCCACAACCAAACTCAGTTCCCGCCAACACATACCAAGCGAAGAAGATCATAAGTCCATTGACAATGGGGGTTGAAAAAATACATGCATGCCCCAACCACTGTATACTTTTTCATGGTGAAATGTTCAAGTCATTGGATAAATGTCCCCGGTGTGGGGCCAGCCGGTACAAGAACAATGACCTTTACGGTGGGGACGAACCATCCACGGGGAAAAAGAGGAATAAGAAGGGTATAAAAAAGGTGGTACAAGAATCTCAACCCCCAGAGGACACTCCATTAGGCAAAAGCAGAGAAGAATTCCTACCCTGGTAATGTGGTACCTGCCAGTGACCGACCGCTTGAGACGTATGTTCCTAAACCCTAAAGAAGCCGCACTCATGACATGGTGGGATGATGAGCGCAAGGTGGATGATGATAAGATTGCACACCCAGCTGATTGTAGTCAGTGGCAAAGGTTTGATGAGAAGCACAAAGAATTCAGCGATGACCCAAGGAATATACGGTTTGGCCTGAGCACCGATGGAATGAATCCCTTCAATGAGAGGATGAGCAACCACAGCACATGGTCAGTGATCTTGACCATGTACAACATCCCAACATGGTTGTGTCAGAAGAGAAAGTACCTTCTCGCTATTCTTATTTCTGGCCCTAAACAACCAGGCATTGATATAGATGTGTTCCTCGAGCCCTTGATGCAAGAAATGGAGAGACTATGGAGGCATGGGGAGCAGATGTACAATGCGTTCCGAAAGGAGGACTTCATATGTAGAGCAATAATATTTGTTACTACCAATGATTACCCCGCGCTGTTTGCTTTGTCTAGACAGATCAAAGGGAAGACGGGATGCTTGGTTTGCTTGGATGGTACTACATGGGTTTACCTGGATGCATCCAAGAAGATAGTTTACCTAAGGAACCGACGTTTCTTAAAGACAAGTCACAAGTACCGCAGCAAATTGTTCTTTAGATTTTATGACAACGCCCCGGAGATTGAACCCCCTCCGGAGAGACGTCATAACGGAGAACATGTGTACAGAATGGTGAAAAACATACGCGTCGTCTATGGAAAGAAGAATTCGGATGGGACGAACAGAGATAGAAGCCTCTGCTCCACAAACTCAAGATACAACCACGACTACCAAGCCTAAGAGGAAACGAGGGGATAGAAAAGGAAATCTATATCCAGATAAGGCTTGCTATGTGATAACGAAGGTTGGGCCAGCAGGGGAGATCCTTGAGCCAAAGGAATTAAGAGGATGATTCCATAATGCGATCGGGGCCCTAGTAAGAGATAAATTGAACCCAGCAATCCCTAACTGGAAAGAGGTACCAGAGAATATAAAGAATGCACTATGGGATAGGCAGCTGAAGGTCAATTTTAGATTTCCAGAGGGTAAGCACGAATTGGTAAAAAAAATGCTATTAGGATGATGGGAGAGTCATTTCGACGTTGGAGGTCAGAGCTTAACACGAAGTATATCCAAAAGGGGTTAACTCCCTTCAACGAGTTCGGCAAAATAACTCCTAGTCAATGGGAGGAGCTCGTGGCTCAGAAGACTTCAGCGGAGGCATTGGAGCTCAGTGCTCGTAACATCGAGCTAGCGAAGAGGAACAAACACCACCATCATCTAGGCCCCGGTGGCTACTATGCCAAGGAAGAGAAGTTTAGGAAGATGGATGAAGAGGCCGCAGCTGTTGGGAATATCGATGTGACGAAGTTGAAGATACGCTCAAGGAACTAGATATATGCGAGGAGTACAGAACCATCCGACAGTAATCTTAAGTTTAATAAGCCGGAGACCCAAGAGGCGGTATCAAGGATACTAAAATATGCTGAAGACAAAGAGACGGGCTCATTCAATCCTTCCAGAGAGAGGGACGAGCTTAGCCTTGGCTTGGGAAACAAGGAGCACACAGGCCGCACCAGGGGGCTAAGGAAAAGGATGACATGGAAGCAAGGATTCAAAGAGGACAGGCACATGTACAAGAAACATGGCCAAGACTGGGAGACTAGTCTTGAGCTCCAAGTGAAGGCTCTAGTTGCGAAGGCGCTGGAGGAGCAAGGAATGTCTACGGAGCCACGTATATTAGTGACGCCACCGAGAGTAGTGGCATTAGTTACCAGCCCTCCGAAAGTTCCTAGCAGCCAAGGTTCCACTACAGCGACAACCTCAGTCGATCTCATACGGGAACCTACTAGTTGCACCTTGGTGTTTCTCAGCGGCCGACAGAACACTGTGATAGAGGTGGCAACGGGTGTTGCACATCCTCCCGGTGGCTTACACCACAATAATAAGATACCGCCGGACTACACTAGGGTCGAGGTGCATACAGTGAAGCCCGAGTTCATGCAGTGGAGGATAGACTACGCAACTCCTGAGGGGCTAGTGTTACTCGGAGACGTTATGGGGCAGTTCATCCTCTGGCACAAACGGGACATTATATTGACTGCTTCTTCGCCGCCTCCCTCTCTCCCAAATTTGGAGCGAGTTGTTGAGGCCGGGGAGATATTTTCACCGTCTCGTGACCCCCACATTCCTAAGATGCCACATTCTTCCCCGCCTTCTATCGAGCATGTGCCTGATGAGATGCCACAACCTTTTCCAGCTCGTACCGGGCAAGTGCATCATGAGATGCCACAGTCTTCTCAACAAGCACAACCGATACATGAACAACGAGTGCCTCCTAAAGAAGGTGATGCACAAGAAGATGAGGACGTGCCTGAATGGGAACTCCGAAAGAAGATTCCAATCCACATAAGGCTAGTTTATGTTCTGATCAAAGACATCTCGTCGGTGTCCAAGTGGTATTCCCATGATCAGTTCAAGCCTGAAAACCAAGTTAAAAAAGCCCCATCACGGGGTTCTGAGGAGGCCGTCAGTAGCAAACTTCACCAAATTGCAAAGCAGTATCCAAATGTTGATGCCATCGAATGGTCAAAGGATTGCCCGAAAAAATATGAAAGAGGCAAGCCCTTCCTACCAAACCGGGACATCCAGCGCCTACCACTTGGAATGAGAAGGTTCCATGATTGGTACTTGCGTGTTCTCCCAACGAGCATAGATATCATACAAGCATGCTTTCCCACCGGCACATTTGGAAGCCCAGCCGAGAAAATTGTCTTTGACTTCAATGACATGCACACATGCTTTCACCTAGGAGAAATGGAGATGAATCTAATTCGCACGTGGTGCCTGTAAGTCCTTGTCCTCCTGATATGATATGAATGTAATCTTTGAATTTTGTTGTAACTAACCCACGCCGTGATTTGTAGAATGCAAGTGCACATTGTCAAACAAATGCCAAGTGTGAAAGCCGGGTATGTAGACCCTCAAGCTATAGCCCAAACAAATTTTAATTACCCTAAACGGTGGACACTGGATGCCAAAGAGCTAGCAGCTGCAAAGACTCTTCGAGAGAAAGAGCGCATCCGTAGTGCGAAGCTAAGGGAAGAGTCCCTTAAGGTTGCGGCATACATTGCCTTGGCTTTCAAAAATCTCCAACACCACTCTACTATATGGCTACCATACAACTTCGAGTAAGCTCAACTCTATACTTAAAGCTTTGTTCGATATATTTCATTCGATGCAAAAGGGCTTATCTAGTTCTATGATTAAATCCATGCAGCAACCACTGGATTTGTATAGCCGTCGATGTCGGGAGGAGCATGGCATGGGTCTTTGATTCATTAGATAAGGACACAGTGACATACAAAGACTTCATATCGATTCTCAAGACGTATACATATCGATAATCCTCATTAGCTTATATGTTTGTATACATACTTGTAACGTTCACTTTTGGATACTAACAAGTTGTATTTGCTAAAATAATTCGAACAGGGCATTTAGGTTCTATGTCACTAATCATCATGGAAGGCATGATCCAGCAAGGAAGGAAAAGCTGGCTATAAAAACACTATGTGCGGTAAGTGTAACTTACTTCTTCAGTACTCCGTTACATGGCTGTCAAAAGCATTACTTAACATTTTCATATGCAAAACACACAGTGCCCCAAGCAGAAGCCTGGGAGTGTACATTGTGGATACTATATATGTTCTATGATGGGTAACACCGGTGCCTACAGGAGACACCCCTTAAGGGAAAGTTTGAACCTCTTCACCTGTAGTATAAAAACTTCGTAAATGGTATGAAATACTAAACTGAAACTTGTTTTCTTGTAGTGGAGAGAAGAGAAAGGAATGAAAAGAGACCCATACAAGAATGACCAACTCTTAGACCTCATCGGCGACCTTTGCAACTTCACATTGGATCAGATTGTACACGTCAGAGGCGCCTACCATGACGGAGAGTCTAACTTAGGTACAAATCCTCAGTACCAACACCTTCGTGAGACTGAAAGGCTAGCTCTAGGACGTTGATAACAATGTGTATGGAATTTGTATATTTAATGATGGATTGTATATATTCATGTGAATTGGACTTGTAATTATAGTTTATAGAATACTCTTATGCTTGTAGTCGCGGTCATGGGGTGTTCGGCAACGCGAACGTTGGTCACGGGGCGTTCGGCAACGCGAACGCGGTTCGGAACGTTGGCCGCGGGGCGTTCGGCAACGCGAACATTGTTCGGAACGTTGTTGTGGGACGTTCGGCAAAGTGATTTTGAATTGAAAATTTGATTTTTTTTTGCGGGCGGCTGGTAAATTTGATTGAACCGCCCCTACAAATACCTGTTTGTAGGGGCGGCTGGTACTACAGCCGACCCTACAAATCTATTTGTAGGGGCGGCTGGTAATAAGAGCCGCCCCTACAAATATATTTATAGGGGCGGCTGGAAACACTAGCCGCCTCTACAAATCGATTTGTAGGGGCGGCCTGAGAACCGCCCCTACAAATGCATGATTTGTAGAGACCCTTGCGTAGGGGCGGCTGGGCAAACCGCCCCTACAAATGGTCTACAACCGCCCCTAGAAATGCTTTTTGACGTAGTGTTTATTCCTCTCATTTGTCTGTGCATGAATATGTGCGTGATCTATTTCGTCGGTGACAGCAAAGATTTCCTGTGTATGAATATGTGCATGATTTTTTTGTTGTCATCAGCAAAGCCCTTGCCGAATTCCTCTGTTTGAATATGTGCCTGATTTGTTTCATCAGCCTGTAATCAGTTCTTTATATGATTTTCGATGTGGAAGAGTTTTTTTCCTAAATGTATTTTTTGGCCATATATGATTTTCGATGTGGAAGAGTTTGTTTCGGAAACAACTTTTTTTCCGTATATGTCTTTTTTTCGGAAACTTTTTTTTGCTGTATAGGATCTTTTTTTCCAAACAGGAACAGGTTTTCTTTTGAGACTTTTCCCTGTGTGCCCTTATAAAAGATCGTAATCCCCTGTGTGCCCCTGAAAAAATTCAGCGGTCTTCAGCGCCACTACTCCAACTTTTTCGTGTCATCCATGCCACTTCCGTCAGTTTGGGCTCTAACGCCGTTAAACTGCAGGTGTGAAAAGACGAAAATGCCCTTAAGTTCAAATATGTTATTAATTTTTTTGAGCATCTTAACGACTTCAAATGAAAAAACTCAAAACTAGAAAGTTATAGATCTCGTCGAGATCTATAATTTTCATATAAATTTTTTTTTTCATTTAATTTCGCAAAAAAAATATGATTTGATATGATTAATATATCTTAGAAAAATCATATTATTTTTTTTGCGAAATTAAATGAAAAAAAAATTTATATGAAAATTATAGATCTCGACGAGATCTACAACTTTCTAGTTTTGAGTTTTTTCATTTGAAGTCGTTAAGATACTCAAAAAAATTAATAACATATTTGAACTTAAGGGCATTTTCGTCTTTTCACATCTACAGTTTAACGGCGTTAGAGCCCAAACTGACGGAAGTGGCATAGATGACACGAAAAAGTTGGAGTAGTGGCGCTGAAGACCGCTGAATTTTTTTAGGGGCACACAGGGGATTACGATCTTTTATAAGGGCACACAGGGAAAAGTCTCTTTTCTTTTTACGGTGGTTTTTTTGCCGTATATGTTTTTATTTCAGAGTCTTTTTTTTTGCCATATAAATGTATATTAGAAACGCAAAAAAGGGAACGGTGGTTTTTTTTGCGGTATATGTTTTTATTTCGGAAACATTTTTTTTGCCGTATAATAGATACGTTTTTTTACCGGGGACGGGCGCGTACACGATGTACCTCTATGGACGAAACCTCGTCGCGTTTTTTAAGTGGTAATAGATACTATCAATACTATGCTAAAAGAAATTAAACCCATAGGCAAAAAACAAACGATTGGTATTTTCAAATCCTATCATATAAAGGAAGTAAGAGTACCATAATATTATTTAAGTCATAATTACCACTACATTTTCTATCGAGATGTTATAATTTGCATACACAAATTAAAATTAAAATATCCAAATTACACCGTAGTAATTAAAAGATATGCTAATTAATGATGAGAAGGGATGGGTGGATAATAGCAGGATTGCTTAAATTTTAGACAAATTTTAAATGCTAAAATTATGTACATTTATGAATGGAGGGGGTATTACGCTTGTTTCTAGGAGGTACTTGATGTGGTTTCACTTTTAAAGGAAATTGCGTTGATACACGTCATCAATCTCATAGCTTGTTTCATGCTGTGCTACATAGAATTTTAAATAATATGAAGGATAGAGATGAACATGAGAGAAATATGCAGTTGTTTTACAATTGAACTTAAGAGACAACCCATTGTATGGCTTGCCTACTAAGTCATCTTCATATTAAGTGTTGTATGATGATTCAAATTCTACTTGGACTGGGACTCAAGAGAGGTGTGCTATTAGGGTTGTAATTCTATTATTACTTGAGTGTCTCCTACTTGCATGTCTGAGAGCCTTGGAAGAGACTATATAAACAAGGAGCGGAGGCCATAGGTATCAACCAAGCCAACACAAGAGTTCCATCCAAGGCTTGTAAGGAGAAATTAAGAGCACTCAAGATGAACATTTTTTATTTTTTTCAAATTGTTTTACTTCTCGGATGGAGAAATGCTCTATCCCTAATTTGTACTAGTGCTCAATGAGATCTAAAACTTTCTAACTTAAATTGTTTCCATTCGACATCATTTACGAGTCCAAATGTTTAATAAAAGACGACATGGTTAAAAAACGAAATACATGTGGGGCCCACATGTCACATATGTGACACATAAACTAAAAGCAACATTGAAACCATTCTAAACTATTTTAGGGGTTATGATTTGTCCGGTTTTAAAAATTAAGGGGAGATGTCTGATATTTTGTTTGAGGGTGTTTTCTAATTTCGATGAAAATTTCAGGGGGGATCAGAGTTTACTCTTTTTATTACAATATGCTGTCAATGCTATGCTAAAAAAATTAAACCCATAGGCAAAAAAACAAACGATTGGTATTTTCAAATCCTATCATATAAGAGAACTAAGAGTACCATAATATTATTTAAGTCATAGTTACCATTATATTTTTCTATCGAGATGTTATAAATTGCAGACACAGATTTAAACTTAAATATCCATATTACACCCGTAGTAATTTAAAGATGTGCTAATTAATGTTGAGAAGGGAGGGGTGGATTATAGCAGGATTGCTTAATTTTTAGACAAATTTTAAATGCTTCTACATAGAATTTTAAATATTACGAGGGATAGAGACGAACATGAGAGAAATATGCAGTTGTTTTACAATTGAACTTAAGAGATAATCCATTGTATGGGTCGCCTACTAAGTCATCTTCATATTATGTGTTGTATGATGATAGAAATTCTACTTGGACTGGGACTCAAGAAAGGTGTGCTATTAGGATTATAATTCTATTATGACTCGAGTGTCTCCTACTTGCATGTCTGAGAGCCTTGTAAGAGACTATATAAACAAGGAGCAGAGGCCATAGGTATCAACCAAGCCAACACAAGAGTTCCATCCAAGGCTTGTAAGGAGAAATTAAGAGCACTCAAGATGATTAGGCTAGACAATTTTATTGCACTATATTCTTATAAAGGGAAAAAATCAGTGGGTCCTAAAGTGTCAAGTAGAGCAGTAAGAGAGCAACAACCACTTGTAGTCTTTTGGAGTTGTGCTTATAGAATTTGAGGTCGATTTTTTTTTTGCCAAAATCCTAATATCTTGTCATAGTTGCTTCAATGTCATCATTTAGGGTTTTCTACTAGACTCGTCTACGTTTTTCTTACTACGGTGCATGCCTATGCCATACTCACAATATATCCTTTTCAAAGACTCGAGAGCTATTACGCATAACTAGGGGTATTGTATTCTAACTTTACATGATACTCAATGAAACCACCTAGATAACATCAATATACTTGATTACCCTAAGGAAGCCAAGAATAATAAGGCGACGCTTATATTAATCTAGTAACCTAACGGGCCCTTTGGAACAATAATTAGCCATTATTATGCTTGTTGTACGATTTAAAGTTCATGCTAGAAGTCTATAGTGGGACATGATATGTTTTTTCTCTTTATCTAACAAAGCGAGCCTGGTGGTATTAAGCTTCTTATTATTATTTTAAAAAGTTAACCTTCAAGTTGATTGGTATCTCAAGAAATCGTTGAGTTGCCAGTTTGCATCTATAACAAAAAATAATGAAAAGGAAATACTATTTATGGATATTTCCCACATATTATGCGTCGGTTTTCACTAAAGAAACATATCATTCATTATAAGCAATATCAAGTTGTTTTTATTAAGAAAAAAGAACTGAGGCACATGTCATGACTATACCCAAAAAATAGCATACTCTAAAATTGTAGGACACTTTTCACCTCTAATATTGCAATAAAGTGCAGAAAGGGCCGCATACTCAATGGGGATATAAGATACTCCCTCTGTCCCTAAATAAACAGATTTCTAGTGTTGTCTTAAGTCAAATTTTTAAACTTTGACCGAATTTCTAAAAAAAAAACTGCCAAGATTTATCACATCAAATTATTATCACTAGATATACCATAGAATATATTTTCAAATTATTATCACTAGATGTACCATAGAATATATTTTTATAATATGCTCATTTATTTCATAGATGTTGTTACTCTTTGCTATAAAGTTTAGTCAAACTTAAGATAGTTTAACTTGAACGGATTCTTGGAATTGATTTATTTGGAGATGGAGAGAGTATCATACCTGGTGATCTACCAGTAAATCTTCACCATTTTGAACACAACTTCCTTCTGCTGCATTAAGAATTTCAATTATATTTGATACATTTGGCCTTTTCTCCTTCTCAGGGTGCACACATTCCAAAGCTATGTTGATGCATTGTTTTACTAGCTGGGTATGTAGTTCTGGCGATGTATACTTCGATGATCTTTCGAATCTGTTCCTCCAATTACTGAGCACCTACACAATTGCATATATAATAAGTGAGCTAGAGCGATAGTACACATGCAGAAGATTCGTTACTTCATTTTATTACTTTCTCTGTGAAGTGCTGGAAAACTTCGGTGCTTTGGCCATAGTCTGGATAGTCGTCCTTGCTGCCTTTGAGTATCTCTATAATTATCACACCCAAACTGAATATATCTGCTTTCTTTGAGATTACACCCCTGTCTATGTATTCTGGTGCTATGTATCCCCTGCAGTAGACATCAAGAGTTTGGGATGGTGCAAGCATAATTGAGACCATTAATATATTACTAAGAAAGCAAAAGGTATTTGTTGTGGGGTGTAGCTTACCTTGTTCCAGGGGGATTTGAAGTTTTAGTGACAGTCTGGGATTTTTGTTCACCCAACAACCTTGACAAATCAAAATCCGCAATTTTCGGCACCATAGTAGCATCCATTAATATATTTTGAGGTTTAAGGTCCAGATGAATAATATTACACCCATGAAGGAAATTCAAACCGTGACATATTCCCTTAATTATCTTGTATCTCATGTTCCACTCAAGACCTGAAGATTCATCTGTAGAAGTACTTTTTCTAGATATAATTAACCTTGTCATACCATGCTTAAGCAATGAAACACATTTTGTATGGTTGAGTGGCAGCAATAGTAATATCTAGTTTCTAGCTCGTCCAAAAACAAAGTTATTCTAGTTAGACAGTCAAATTAAGTTTGACCAAATTTATAAAGAGGACTATCAACATTTATAATACCAAATAGAGATACTATCAAGATATATTTCATGATGGATCTTATTTAGTACTTATTATAAATATTGAGGCAATATATATATTTAAGATGTTTATTGTATATACTTGTTCAAATCTAAGTTGTTTTAACTCGAACTATAACATTTTTTTGGTGCAGGTAACATATTTCAGTGTTCTGCTGATTGTGGCTACAAGGTGTGTTCTAACAATTTAAACTTGAGAAAATGAGAAAAAATAGGGAGCTGATAAATGTACGTCCCGTCATCCCGTGTTTCTGAAACGTACCTGAAAGATGCTTATCAAGGCCTCCATTACACATATACTCGAAGCAGAGAATTCTTGTCTGTTTGTCAGCAATAACACATTTCCTGTTCGGTAGCTTGATCATCTCTCCCTTTGATTCTGAACAGTAACCTAGGAGCTGTGTTACATTTGGGTGTCTGATAAGAGAAGTGGCCACTTTCTGGAACTGTTCATCACCTTGCACTACATGACTATCATGAATCCTCTTCACAGCAATAGATGAATCGCCATGGTGGAGAAGTCGTCCCTACATAGAGTAATTGTGATTAAATATGGCTGCCAACATTTTTATTTGTGAGTTTGAGCGAGAAAGAATTCATCATATTTACCTTGTAAACCACACCGTACCCACCCCTCCCGAGTTCTTCCTCATTGCTAAAACCATTTGTTATCGATCTCAAAAAGGATAGGGGTAGAGAAATTGGTTCTTCTGTGGTCGGATCAAGAAGCTTGTTCTCCAACTCCAATATCTCACTGCTGTCCATTCCTATTTACGCGGAACCTGCTTTAGAGGGAAAATTATGTTTAATACTTGTGTTAAACAGAGATTGTTATTAGGGTATTCTGATTAATGATATGGGTGTCCTTTCATAAAAAATGATATGAGCGGCCCCAGGCTCTCCCAGCATATATATTCTTTTTTTTTCACAACATCTCAGCATGTATATTACTTCGTCCGATCTACGAAAACGTACTCTCTATATTCCAAATTATAAGACATTTTGACATTTCTAGACCCATTGCCTTTATTATGTATCTAGACATAGTGTATATATAAGTGCATAGCAGTGCATAGCAAAAACTATGTATCTAGAACCCGTGCACTCGGCAATATTGTAAAGTACAGCGAGGCCCACGAGTAGCGTAACCCTAGGCGGCCGAATCCTGGCGACGTCGCCCCGCCGCCGGCAGCAGCGCCGCCCCCTGCCGCTCCGACACCCCCGCAATAACCAGCGCCGGTGAGCCTTCGCGGGATCTCGGCCCGCCCGCGCCGCCGCCGCCAACGAGCCCACTCTTGCGGGATCTGGCGACGGAGCGCCGCCAGCGCGATTGTCGACGTTTGGCCCCACCACCACGGCTGCCATCTCCATCTCCAACAGCTGCAGCGGCGCCATCCCCATCACGGCGGCCACCACCTCCTTTGCAGCGGCGCCCTCCCCACCCCACCGCAGACGCGGATGACGCCAGGCCCCACCGTGGCGGCCACCACCTCTAGCAGCAGCCCACCGCAGCCGTCGTCGGGGCCTACCGTGACCGCCACGGGGCCACACGTGCGGGCCAGATCCGACCCCTACATGCCGCCGCCTGCGCCGGACGGTGACCCATCGGCCGTGACGGGACTGGGTAGGTGCAGCCACCTCCGGGGACGCCGTCCCATCAGCCTGCCGTCGTGCCACCACGAGCCACCCCTAGCTCCCCCCTTTCACCGGACGCGGCTCCTTTCTACCCAGTCTAGGGTGGGCGATCCATACGCTGCTGGTGGGTGGATGATGGTGGCGACGAGTCCGACGACGACCACCCCACAACCTACCTGGACGTCGCTCGTCGCCCAACGAAGGCGGTCAGTGCGCCAACCGCAAGCGCCCAGGTTTGCCCTGCCGCGGATATGGGCCATGGTGGAGCCGACCCTGGCCAGAAGAGACCTGGCCGGAGGTGGAGGAAGCGTAGCCGGCCGCGCCCACAGCTGCTGTGCGGCATGCCTGCTCGTCCCATGGATGGCCATGTCCCTGCCCGCCAACGCCTTGGCCACCATGGACGGATCTCCATCCCCAATGCCTATGGGTGGCATGAAATCCTCCCCCGGCAGGAGACAGGACCCTGCGGCCGCCTCGGCTGATCCTCGCCGCGGTCCAAAGCAAGCTTCCACAGGCCCGGAAGATCCCTGCAGAGCTTCACGGCAGATGCTTCAACTGCCTCTCCTAGTCGCACTGAGTAGCGACTTGCCAATTGTCCGGCGTTGCCTGCGCTGCCACAGCTTCCGCCACCTCGCTAGGGACTACAAGCGGCCCATGCCCGCTTGTGGTGGCAACCCAACGATCTCCTAGCACGTGCCCCACGGCCCAACGGCCTCCTAGCATGCACCCCACAGCGCTCCACCGTGCTTGGATGGGGCCGCGCAGGGTGTCGTGTGGAGCGCCGACAGAGTCCGACGACGACACTGGCGACGCCAGAGCGAGCTGACAGAGGACAGCAGCGTGGGTGCGCCTATCGACCACGATGACAGCGTTGCTACCTCTGCTGCTGCACTTTGCTTCCCCTAGCTGGATCCGCTAGTGTTGGAGCTGTGGGCGAGCCGCGGGGCCTCCCGCGTGGGTCGACCCTCTGCTAGAGGAGTTCGCTGCCTCGCTCGTCGTTTGCCAGCCGAGAGGACCAGGGTGCTCGCCTGCTACGGCCACCTATTAGGAAGATGAAGCATCTTTGGTGGACAACCGTTCACCGGCGAAGGCTCTCTTGTGGACGATGGACTCGCCTCCGTTGTCACCTGTGCAGGGGTCGCCACATGTCACACCACCCTGGTAGGGATAGCACGGTGTCGTGGTTACTGAGGCAAGCCCAGACTCCGGCGCCATCCTCCCAGGCGCCGACGCGGCCACCCCTCCCTGTCTGGCTGATAGCGGGAGCTCTACCGCCAAGAGGCTCAAGCCCTTCACCGACAAGATCTTGCGTAAGGCGCCATCGCCGCTGCTCCATCTACCGATTGTGCAGGCACAACCAAAGTTGCCAACCCGTAGCAGGAGAATCGTCGCCTGGGCACTTTCACGCGCGCGTCCTGGCTTCTAAGCCGGGAGAGGTGCTGATGATGAAGCGGACGGGGATGCTCGACGAATAGACGACCATGGCAGCCAATACCGCCTACGATTGTATTTTCGTCGACCAGTTCAACCCCTCACATGTAGAGGCAATGCGACAGCTCTTCCCTAATCCACAAGGAGAGCGGGTGAGGCGCCGGCGCCACACAAGCAAGCGTGTCTTACCGCCGATGCCGGTTAGGTAGCATGATTAGTGAGTAATAGCACATGATTTTCTTCTGCTAGGGAGGGCAGAATGGATTGTATAACACTATTCCCCCTAGTGTGCCATGTCCGTGGCGCATCGTTGTAATTTTCACTATTTCTCGATCTTAATACGAAAGATGCGCAAATCTTTTGCGTATTCAAGAAAAAAAACTATGTATCTAAAAAAAGCCAAAATGTCTTGCAATTTGGAATGGAGGGAGTAACAAAGAACCAACTGTAATTAGGGATGGAGCCAGCATTGAGACAAGGTGCTGCTGACTAAAGCTGTCAGCCTTCAGTGTGACATGTTTTGGGTAAATACTAGCAGCAACAATAAGAAATGCATACATGGATTTACTTGTCAGGACCGGTGTTGCTAATTGCTAAGCACCCAGCCAAAAAAAAACTTGTATGGTCAATCTTTTCTCTCTCGATGCTCTCGCATGCCATGTTTTTGTGGAGATAGGTCCATATGGTGCTAGAAATTAAACCACCTCAAAATGCCCAAAACTTATTTAATGTTTTGCCCAAAACCTAAGATATGCTGCCGTGACGTGCATTCCACCTGGGCAAGCTAGCGCTACTTCCACTTGGTTTTTTTCTGCAAACCCGTGAAATCCTGAGTGCCCAGTAGCTTCTGAAGCAGAGGGTTTATTTGGTTTTTGTAGAGACATTGCAGCGTGTGGTTTTGCAGGTTCCACGATGTGTGCTCAAGTCATGTGGGCTTGTTTATTTAGCATCAATAAGGTAGTGTCCAGACTCCAGACAATGCCTAGACGATATATACTGCAGGTGCTGCTGTTTACTGGTGGATCGCGAAAACTAGCTATGTAAAAGATCTTGTTTACTCACTGTGGCTGGATCGGAGAAACGAGCGAGCTGAAGAATTTGATCGTTCCCAAGTAGTTTTGGCAACACAAATCACAATCGGTGCTAAGTCCAGCGAGACTAGCCGAGAGATCCCATGTTGCCCTCGATCTGTTGGTATGCACCCACTGGCCCGCCGGAACGGAAGATCTATCCGCGTATGTATATATATGATGCGTCTGCGGTCTGCATAGATCGAGGGAGATCGAAAAAGCACAACCACCATTAGCGGATCCCACCGATATAATGCAAAGCAAATATAGTACATGCTTACTCACCAACAAGCTGGAGGAAACAAGCTAAGCAAGAAAGGAAGAACAAGACGATGCCAGCGCCGGCGCGGATCGGACGATAGATGGATGGCGTCACGAGGAAGAAGTCGAGATTTCGGTGGAGAGGTGAGGTGTTTTTGTCGGCGGATCAACGTATATCCGAGTCACTGCCTGGATCGGAGAAACGAGCGAGCAGAACAATTTGATTGTTCCCAAGTAGTTTTGGGAACACACACTCGGTGCTAACTCCAGGGACTAGCAACCGATGTTGCTGTGCGTTCGCAAGGAAGAAGAAACTATAATAAGGAACGA
Source organism: Miscanthus floridulus (assembly GCF_019320115.1). Lineage (NCBI taxonomy): Eukaryota > Viridiplantae > Streptophyta > Magnoliopsida > Poales > Poaceae > Miscanthus > Miscanthus floridulus. The sequence goes on along the minus strand of NC_089594.1, from coordinate 78,553,747 downwards.
CCCACCGGAACGGAAGATCTGTATATCCGAGTATGATGCATCTGCGTAGAGGGAGTGAAAACCACAACCACACCAACACAATTAGCGGAAGCCACCAATTGACCAATGCAAGCAATAGTAGCTGATGCTCCTAGTGCCACAGCCACAGCCTACTGGATCAGGAAACTATCTAGCTAGTAGAAATAATACATGCTTATTACTCACCAACAAGCTGGAGAAATTAAACGTGCAGGTCCTGTCGATCCGCAAGCTAAGCAAGAAAGGAGGAACCACAAGACGATGCCAGCTCCTGCCTGCGCGGACGATGGATTGCTACGAGAAGTTGAGATTTTGGTGTCGAGGTGAGGTGGTTTGGTCGACGGGTCAACTGCAGCATGCCATGGAGAGATTATTATTCAAGTAACCATGTGGCCTGTCAGCGTATTGTCCGGTAGCTAGCTGTTTCATAGTAGTATATTTCAGTATTATATAGTACGCATCGATCTATAAATATTTGGAATCCATATGTGTTTACAAAAATATTCGAATCATGATCGACTGTTGTGGAAGCTGGAAAGGTCTTCATCACTGCATCCCCTGCCCGCCTCACATAGTTACATTACAACCCCCTCCCCTCCAAACACGGACTTTGAAGTCTTCAGGCTGCTTATCTTTTTTCGACACGGGGAGATTCCCCATTCCCATTCGACAAGAACGGTAATACATTCAGGCTGCTTATTGGGTGCTGGTTTTCTTTTGTTGGAAGTGCAGAAACAATATTGTCTTCAACAGTGAAGTTTAGACGCTGCACCGAATGCTCGCTGTCTGCAGAAATTATAAAGAAACCCAGCACCCAACAACCAGAGCATCGTGTCATGTGTGACGCTTTTGGTGCTCAGTGCTATATTCAATACTACTCCATCTGGTCTACTTTATAAGACGTAGTCTAACTTGACACGGTCTCTTAAATTATACTTTTATTTATCTTATATTATATTATTCATGATTATTGAATAGCTTATTTGATTACAAATCTAATAGTACCAAATTTGTATTACGTTGGAAAACTGGGTTTACATGTTGTGTGTTAGAAATTGATGGATATGCTCTCGGGAAACAAATAACCATATGGCAAGTGTGAGATGAATGGCGAAAACGATTGATATAGTACTATTTGGCAGCGCACCAACCCCTTGGGCGGAAAAAAAAAACTAAAAAACGAATCGGCAGCATGTTTAGCCGTTGCAGAGTCGGAAAGTATACATAAAGCAAACGACAACTTCAAGTGGGATGCAAAGTTTCAAGTAAAAAATGTTTTCCTTTTTTGAATTAAAGGGATGGTACGCTCAAAAAAAATTAAAGGGATGAGCCCTTGCCCTTTTTGCATTGCATGATGGTACATCATTCAGTTTATATATTATATTATATGGTTCCAATTGAAAAGTTTTCACCAGTGGAGCATAAAAATTGGTTTGCGTGGCTAGACAGCCACCGGGTATTCCGGCTTAAGAAGAAGATCTTCTTACACAGATCGAGAAAACCTCAAATCCTTGCCCCACCCATACACAACGGCACCGTAGCTCCGTGAGATGAGCTGACCACAGACTTGTGCTTTGGATGTGATGTAGACGAGGGAGTTTTTTTCTCACCCCGATCGCTGTGGCCGAAGCCACGAGAGTGAGTCCCTCAGGACTCGAACTCTGACCATTTCAGGGGAGGTACTGAGCTTGCACTGCCGTTCCCTTCACCGGTGGAGCATAGATACCTCGATACACTTCAGGCTTACTACTTTACTGGCCCCGTTCGTTTCGCTGAAAAAACAAGCCGAAACACAGTTCTGGCTGATTTGTTGTGAGAGAAAAATACTGTTCCGGCTGAAAAAACAAACTTGGATTATAAGAGAAACGAACAGGGCCGCTAGGCGCTACAATGACAAAGCACGTTTTCTTCCAGGTGCAGCTCAGAACACAACGCAAGTTCCACTTAGAAAAAAAGTATAGTATTCGTAAATAGCTTTTATATTATAATATTTGGATATTTTTAGTTGAAAGTAACTTTTGGCTTAAACTTTGTCATCTTCCTCTCCCCTTCTTTTTCTTTACCATGTCGTCGATGCCAAGTCAATACAGTTTTCTCCTGACGAGCTGGATCCATTCTCTGATAAAGGTATTATCCAAATCTCTTCCAAATCGTATAGGTCCTTGGCCCTTTTAGTAAATTTAAATTTTGGTTTATCTTGTATATCTGTCATAGATATATATTTCTCTTTTTTTTGTCCTAAAACATCGTTGGATTTGTCACAATATCATTCATGTCTGTTGGAGCCAATGGCGCCTCAAACATCCGCTAGGCAGTCCTGCATCTCAAGTCTGAATTGAGGGAATATTCATTAATTCAGAAATATTCGACTTCAGCTCTTCAAGTAAAGGTTCGGGCTTCGGAGCAGATGTATGAGTTTCAATCAAAGGTTAAAGTTGTGCACATGGTCAGGAAAGTGGCTTTCGCAGGAAGTTGCCTTTGGTGTTTGATCATCTCCCAATACAGAGATGCAATGAGAACAGAGTACTGTAACTCAAGAACACCAACTAAACAAACATGCACTACATTGACTCCAGTAGCAGGTCTCATAGAACAATTTCTGAGTCAGTAACAAAATTTACTTTTGCAAAAGTGGGAGCAAGGATGTCGGGTGCACGGTGTAGAATGATGAAGGGAAAATAGCAAACCCTTCTTTGATTTGATCCTTTGGTTTCAGCTCTCTCGCTTCAGAAGCTAACCTTTCTTTTTCTATTATTTTGGCTCTATATACATCTGACATTGACCTGAAGACTAAAGATTCGACTTCTTAACCTGACCTCTTTCTTCGTAACTAACCTCCAACTCCACTACTGTGTACTGTTAACCCACCTGTCAGGACTCAGGAGACGGCTACGATCGAGCAGTGCTCCAGGGCAGCAGGTCTGCAGCTGCAATGCACAACGTACGTACGACGATCCAAAACGACCTTCGCAGGCACCAGCACGCTGTTTATCAGCAGCTGCCACCGTGACCCAGCAGCTTGCTCGGTGCTTTAATCTATATCGTCCCTGTCCTCCATCTCAAGCTCCGTGGGCGTCAACCAACCAGGACTCTTGAGTATGTAGTAGGCGTCTTTGAGCTCCTGCAGCTTGTGTAATTTCCCACGCAGAGGTTTGGGTGCCCTGAGACTCCGGGAGCCGGCGGTGCGCGGACTGCACTGGAGATGCTCGATGTCGATCGCTGAATGCAGGGGACGGAGCAGAGCACCCTCTGCTTGGTCCAGCGGCCGGCCACCGATACCACATCCGCAGCCCCAGGGACAGGATCGACGATCATGAAACTGACGAGATAAACATGCTGCCATGTTCGTGTATCATTCCATTCAGTTTCACTTGGCACACATGAACGAAAAAGGTATAAGGCATAGGCACAAGACAAGAGAAATAAAAGACTTACATGAGGGGGAGAGAGACTGTAACATCCATCCAGTAAAAAAAATAATTAATTTGTCTTTGGGCCTAATGGGCTTAGAGAAGGAGAAAGCAAAGGCCCAATTAGAGTCCAGTTAGGAAGGTTAAGGGGTTAGGAAACAAAAATAGAAATTCTACCGTAACCTCTCCGTCTCCCTGCTGGTCGATCCCAGTTTCACGAGTGGTCGGAGGCGGCGCTCTCCATCTCGTCCTCCCCGTCGCTAGGGCACGCCATCCTGCAGGTGCGTGAGATTTTTCCTCTACGAATCGCCAGAGAGAAAGGGGGCTGCTGCTGCTTCTCATGGCTCTGTCCTTCCTTCGTTATCTGCAGAGTTGTGGTGTGCAGGGAGGACAAAGTGCAGGGTACGTAGCAGTCCAGGGATGAGTGTGGCTTGAAGGACGATTTTGCTTGTAGGTAATTGATAAGTCAATTTCCCTTCTATTGGTCACGTGTAGCCTCTGGTTTGGGTCTGGGCACCACAAAGGAATAAACAGAGATCATGTTTAGGTTGATCAATTTCGTTTTTATCTCCTTTCTGTTTCTTATTTAGATGAACCATAGGTTTGAATCAGAGGTCTGTAGACTACTAGTTTATCTACGATATCAGAAGGGTAGCAGTTGAATATCTTAGAACATGTGGATTTTCGAAGTTACTGTTGCAAACTGTTTCAGATCTGAGTGAAAACATTGTGGCCCAGATTACAAATAGAAGAAGGCCGAATTAGATTTTGTGGTGCATAATAAAGTTGTAGGGAATTTTAAGTAGATGTTTTTACTGTGTTCGATCATTGCATTTGCTGTTGTATAGAAATAGTTATGAAAATAGCAAGTTCTGCTCTGAGTTTTGTATTTGGCTGTCTTGTAAGGTGAATTCCTTTTTAAGGGTATCTTTTGCAATTAGAAAATGTGGAGAGTGATGGACTAAGCATAGAGACGTGTATTTACTCTTAATATGTTATGCATGATTTATTGAGTAGATCCATATATTTATTTTTTTATCAGGAAGTGTGCCAAATAACTGCTCTTAGTCGGATTTCGTTGGCAAATGTTTGGCTCCAAGCATCACTCCTGTATGGCAATCAGCACATCGAAATGCATCTTGCCACAAATCCGACCGACCTCCTTCTAGTTGAATCAGTCAGATGCATCTGGACACAGGTGTGGCCTCATTTCAGTTGTCAAGTTGTTGAATGCATCTGGCACTAGAAGGCTCCAAAGCTGTGGAAGAAACCAAATTGGCATGAATGAAAATAGATTGTAGATTTATCTGATTTTTGGCCTTATTACACCCAAAAGCAGCATGCCAGCATACAAAACTGATTTTGATCTCATCAGTACGCAGCAGCAATGCTATTTTCTTCTGCCTGTTCGACACCAAAGCGACACCTTAACATGTCGCAGGAGACCATGGAAGCTTCTCATCCATCTTTGCCTCTGCCGACCACCACAACTCCACCAGAACAGAGGATCCTCTACCAACCCAGGCGCAGAGCAGCAGCATCTATCCAGGAAAACATTTCGACCTGTTTCACCCATCTTTTTTAAGAATATATTGTCATAATAAAATAGTATTATGTCAGTTTTGCATGGACAAAGTTTCACAAGTGTCCAGTTTTTGTTTGACATTTGAGAAAAATATTAAGGTTTCAGGATTGTGTCTGCTATTTGTAAATTCAGTGATCAAAAGATATTTTTTCCACTGCCCACCTCTGAGGTTTCAATAGCCATTGAGATGTGGGAAAATCAAAGAGCACAAAATTTGCATTGTCGCATGATTTTCAGCTGTCATGGGAGGACTGAAACCATTTACTGCTGAACTTGCTTTCCTAAGAGTGCAAACTGTTTGACTAGAAAAAATCATACACAGCATCCATATTTCAGTAAATCTTCTGAGATTGAAACAACAAGGCAGGAGTATATTAAACATATTCACTTGATCGAAAACATATATACGGTTATTGTTACACAAAAAAATAGAAGGCATTAATAAGGGAAAAGTGCATAAATAATCGAACAAGCATCAAATCAGCAAGTAAGCAAACATTCTTAGTATGTAAAGGGTGGGAGGCACGTGCAGAGGTATTCATTCTTTAGAATTCAGAATTGTAAATATATAAAGAGAGAATCCGAAGGATAGAATAATGGACAATATGAAGAAGTGCCCTGCACAGTAGATGAAAACAAGCGGGTTGCACTATTATGCATTATTGGATTGCAGGGGAATGAGTATATACAATTATGTTCAACGTAAACAGAGCATACTTTATGAAATGTGGTTATTACCTTGCCTAGAAGACTAGAAGTAGAGCAATCATATTTTCTCAGATCCAAGAGACATGGGAAGGCTGAAACCATTTATTGCTGAACAGGCTTTCATAAGAGTGCAGACCATTGATTAGGAAAAAAAAAAAACATACAGCAGCATCCGTATTTCAATAAATCTTCTGAGATTCAGAACTCCAAGGCAGGAGTACATTAAACATATTCACCTGATCGAGAACGTATATAGGTTATTGTTACACGCGAAACAAAAGGCATTAATAAGTGCATAAATAACTGGGTCAAGCATCAAATAAGCAACATTCTGAACATGTAAATAGCTGTATGACAGTATGAGACTACAGAGGTGGTTTCACAGGCACTTACCAGTTTGATGTATAGGGTGGAAGGCATGTGCAGAGATTCATACTTTATTATAATTGAAAATTGTGAATAGATAGAGAGAGAATCCAGAGGACAATAATACACAATATGAAGAAATGCCCTGCACAGCAGATGGAAACAAGCGGATTACCTAGAAGAAAACATCAATTGTGGCCAAATAAACGAAACAAGAATGACGGAGGTTTATGGGGTTAGGGAGAAGCAAGGGAAATTGATGGGTGGGAAGTTCCACCTCTTTGTTACCTTGGGTTTGTCAGACTTCGACTATTGGAATGATATTTATCAACTTGCGGCACTGTCTCCTTAGCTCCTCGCTTCCGCTGTCACGGACATTTAAATATCGCAGGGAGCTTGGAAGGTCATCCAGCTTGGGCAGTGACTGGATTTGTGGACAGTTACTGATATACAAATCTTGCAGTGAACTTGGGAGGCCCTCCTTGGGCAGCATCTGGATTGCTCCGCACGTCCAGATGTGTAACCTCTTGAGGTTGGGATGTCTAGGTAGCCGTTCAGGGAGGGACTGCAGGTTGTGGCAGGAATGAAATGTGATATCCCCGAGGGAGTCGACAAACAGAAGGGCCTCTTGCTCCTCTGTGAAGCTCTTCAGCTTGTGATCCGTAATACTCAATATGGTGAGCGAGGAAAAGAGCAGGCTATGACGAATGGCCGCAGCAGTGAATCCAGCCACATCATCTATTTCGAGCCTCTGCAGTTTTGAGGAACAGGATGGAATCTCCTGTTCGGAATCAACAAAAAAATTGGGCGTTCCTTGAACAGATAATTCGTTGAGATGTCCTTGGGCGAGGAGAGACCACAATCCCTCGCCTCTTAAATCCCCACATCGGTATATGGATAAACTTGTGAGAGCAGTGAGGTTTGATAGAGGCAGTTGAGCCCCCGTGCCCATCGCTCCTCTAATCCTAAGGTGTTCCAGGGAGTTGGGCAAGGGGAAAGAAGAAGAGAAGGATGAAGACGAGTATGAGGACAGGAGCTCGGGGCAATCCTCGATTTCCAGCCTTCGGAGGGAGCTTAGAACCCAGAGCCCTCCTCCTTGCCTAGTTCGTCCATCTTTGTTGCTGTCGTCATGTGGATTGGAGCCAAGGAGTCGCAGCTTTGGGCTGCCACGGATCTCCAGGACCTGCAGTTGGGGAGGCAAAATCAATAGGCCATGTTCTGCTTCTTCTGATACGACTATTACGTCGACATTTGCTCTTGCATCCTGCTGCTGATCCTCTTTGTTAGCTGAAGTTGTTGTTCCGGGCGTCTCTGTTGCGTGCTGTCCCCTCACATTCACAGCCAGCCCTGTTACCTTTGCACAGAACTGCAGCTCCAGATCTGAGAGCTTTGGGAAGTAGACAAGTAGCTGTGTCAACTCTTTCCCACTAGCACTCCTCTCGCCCTCGATGACCAGCGATTCAACTGGAAACTGGTATTTGACATGGCTGTCAGCTTCAACAAGTGGAAAGACATTACTCGGATAAGACATACGTAGGGTCCTTAGGGATGATAGCATTTGTAAGTAATGCAGTGGCAGAGATTGGCACCGGTACAGGCGCAAGACCTCCAGTCCAGTTAGATTATGAAAAGCTAGCACATCCCAAACCGTGCTATCATTTGTATCCTTATTATTTCCCTCAATGGTCAAATAACTATTTTCGTTTCCATAAACCAATTTATCAAGAGATGAAATTCCTGTTATTTCAATGTAGCACGGAGCTTCAGTCCAAGGAATGGGTGCAAATGACAATAGTTGTGGACATCTCTTAATCTTGAGCTCCTTCAGTCTAGGAAATAAATTGTCATTTGCATCTTTCCCTTGTTGACAACAACCAGCAGAATGCGAAAACGACAATTCCACAAGTTGAGAGCAATCCCTAATGATAAGCACTTCCAAATAAGGAAACAATTGACAGGGGGCATGTACAGCCCATGTTTTCAACCCTGACAAGTGTATAAGATCCAGCCTTCTCAAATTTCCAAACCTCTTCTCAGGGATATTGATTGAGATTTCCTCACGGGGCACATCTACTAACCACAAATCTCCTATAGGTGGAAATGTTTTCCAGTTTACATCATCTAGACAAAGAGATTTCAGACTACCGAGTGAGAGGTTCAAACCCAGCCATGAAGGGCAAGTGCCTCCTCTGTGCCCTATAATGGATAACTTCTGAAGATCTCGACTTGGCTTAAGCCTTTCAAGAACATGTTTTTCGAGTGCAGAATCATCAGTAGACCAATTATCATTCCAACGTAGTATCAACTCATGTAGGTGACTTTTTAGCATCAATTTTGCTTCATCTGCTTCTTCTGGTACCTGAACATTTTCAAGACTATCAATGCACAGTGATCCACAGAGCTCTTCCAAATGTCCTATCTGCCTTAATTCAAAACCTTGATCATCTTGTTCGACCATAAATCTTCGCAACTCTTGTAATGATTTTAGTTTCCCAACCTCAGTGATGCTAGAGTGTATTGTATCATGTTGAACGAGAAGATGGCGCAATTTTACAAGGTTGCTGACATCTCTTGGTAGATTTATGATGTCACAGTGTTCTGCATCTAGGACCATCATGTGATAAAATCTAGAAATTTTGTTGGGAAATCTGGCTTTATATAGAGAAGAACTGTCAATTCGAAGGTAGCGAAGATGGAGCAGACTATAAAAGTTGCACAACAAATATTCCACATCATAGGATGCATCTGATAGTAAAATAACACGAAGGGCCTTTGCTTCCCTAAATAAATCACCAAAAGCCTTCACAAAGCAACCGTGGTGTATCCCAAATATCATCAAAGTTTGCAGTTTTTCAACTTTTAATCTTGTGTGCAATGTATTGATATCCTCCACACAATTTTTTTGAGTCAATCTATTGTTGACACTGGTATCATCTATGTTGATAGACAAGTGGCGGATTGATGTCGGGATTTGTAAGGAGCTCACTTGAGATTGAGTGTCTATGCTAAGGCATTCAAGTGATGAAACTTTTCGTGCTAATTCATGTAAGAGATCATGAATGATGTAAAAAGTTATTCCAATCTTTTCCCCTTTATCTTCCAAAAATCCATAATTAACCAACTCAGTCAAATGACTTAGCCCGATATCTTCAACTCTTTTACTTTCACCATGTGGTGAATAATGCAAAGCTTCTTGTCCTATCCAGAAGTTAATTAGCCCTTCTCTTTCAAATCTGTAATCTTGAGGAAACAAAGCACAGTAGGAGAAACACTGCTGAAGCTGAGGACGTAAGTAATCAAAGCTCAACTTCAGTGCAGGCATAATGTCATTCTTACCGTTGCTATGCTCCCATTGCTTACTTTCTAAGACTCTAGTCCAGTGAACCAAGTCAAGTTGGGTTTTCAACAATCTACCAACAGTTTTTGCTGCAAGAGGGGAGCCCTTTAGTCTACCAGCTATCTTAAACCCAGTTTCTAGCAAGAATCTATGCTCCTTTCTAGATTGATCATCATCACCGAAGATAATTTCTAGGAAGAATTCCTCAAATTCTTTATTTTCTATACCTTGCAAATATATTGAATGATCATTTTTCCGAACCATTATTTGTGCTTGTGCTGGAAATCGAGTTGTAACTATAATTATATTACCTTGTACTTGTGATTTTTTGAATGGCACCAATAGCTGTTTCCATTCATCCTCATCACTGCAGTCCCATATATCATCTAATACAAGCAAAAGCCTCTTATTTTTCAATCTTTGCCCAATCAACTCACTAGCAGTACCATTACTACTTTCACGATCAACTTTAGGGATATATCTTTGAATCTCTTCTATCAGCTTATTCACATTAAAATTGAGTGAGACACATGTCCAAACTCTGACATCAAAATGTTCTTGCACTTCTCCACTGTGATATATATGTTGTGCAAGAGTTGTCTTTCCTATGCCCCCTGGACCAACAATTGGAATAACTGTGAGGACGCCATGACAGTGTTTACCCTTTGTGATATCATCTGTGATCCTCTTCATCATAAGCTCCCTCCCATACAGTTTTGGCTCTATACTTTCAGAGATGGTGATGGGGCGATTTTGTGCAATGTTTGGGGTAGTGCTCCAGTCAGAACCTAATAGTTTAATAGCACTAGAAAACTTCTTTTCAATGAGCTGCATTTGCTCTACAATATGTTCTATTCTTCGGGAGGCATTATCCCTATCAAATCTCAACTTTGGTGGTTCATCATGAATAGATGGCAACACATTAAGGTCCAGGTTGTGGGCACAACCTTCGGCATGCTGGCTGGCGTCCAGCATGTCTTGGATGTGAAAGTATTCCATCTCGTCCACCACATCCTCAGCGTCATATACGAGGTCTTGAAGCATCATTAGACAGTGCTCAAGCGCTGAGTTGTGTATTACCTTGCCGAGGGTGGACTCAAGAATCGCCTTGACAGATAGCAGCTCTAGCTGGAGGGCCGTGACGCCCGGGCCAAGGTTGATGGTGGCTGCCCAGTCCTTGAGCACGTTGTCCTCCAAGGAAGCCAACGCCTTGTGCGCCACCCAAAATGATGCATTTCGTGACCCTTGATAACAAAGCGAACCATCCACACTTTCCAAAACTGGCTTGCGGTGTGGTTGGAGTGGTGCAGCTGCTGATTTCATTATGCCTTTTGTGATCCACGCTGGTCGGTGATCCATCAAGCCGTCCTCACGCTGCACATCCGGTTGCAGTACCCCTTCCTGGGCTCCAATCTATGAATAAGTATGCAAGAAACAGTTAGACTAACTGCACCTTAGCTTGTCACAGATATTAAAGGCTACAGAAATATACTTCCTGTGTTTCTTTTTCTAAGGCGGCATACTATATATGTGTATGGGGATTTCGAAAGTCAAGTAATATTATGTCCGCCACTTTTTTTAGAGTAAAGTCCCATTCACCCCTAAACTAGTACTGAATTTGAAAGACCACCTTAATTAAACTTCAATGTCAGATAAATACATATCTTAACTTTTAAAACCAGACAAAATATCCATTGACTATTGCAAAGTGGTTTCTTTAGTGTTTTAGCTCTCTAATTATGAACATTTTTTTATTTTTCCCAATTTTTTTAGTTCTCGGATGGAGAAATGCTCTATCCCTAATTTGTAGTGCTCAACATTTGAGATCATTTCGGAGTCCAAATGTTTAATAAAAGACGACATGGTTAAAAAACTAAATACATGTGCGGCCCACATGTCACATATGTGATACATCAACTAAAACCAACATTGAAACCACTCTAAACTATTTTAGGGGTTATGATTTGTCCGATTTTGAAAATTAAGGGGAGATGCTGTCTGGTATTTAGTTTGAGGGTGTTTTTTAAATTCGATGTCAATTTTAGTGGGGAAATCAGACTTTACTCTTTTTATTACAATACTAGATAAATGCCCTTGCATTGCACGAATTGTGAGCTATAAGGACTTTGTATTGGATGCGAATACATAGATTTTGACTTTGTAATAGAATCGGGTCGGACGCGAACGCGTGAGGTTTGAAGACTTTGTATCGGACGCGGACACATAGTTTGGTCTTCGTATCAGAACCGGGAAGAACACGACCGCGTGTCGAGTGAAGTATGAATAGTGATCCTGACATGATCACTTGAAATCGATTAAATCCATTTTATAGTGCAACACCGTGTTCACCACAGCTATCTAAGGTGAATTTGAGAGAATTGTTATTTGCATATGTCTACTTTAGATAAACTTCTTTTATCTTATTAAAACAGTTTTATTTGATTTTAGGAGATTAATTTATTTTCGCACAGAGAGGGTTTATTCCTCTCATTTGTCTGTGCATGAATTTGTGCATGATCTGTTTCGTCGGTGACAGCAAAGATTTCCTGTGTATGAATATGTGCATGATCTTTTTGTTGTCATCAGCAAAGCCCTTGCCGAATTCCTCTGTTTGAATATGTGCCTGATTTGTTTCATCAGCCTGTAATCAGTTCTTTATATGATTTTCGATGTGGAAGAGTTTTTTTCCTAAATGTATTTTTTGTCCGTATATGATTTTCGATGTGGAAGAGTTTGTTTCGGAAACAACTTTTTTTCGGTATATGTCTTTTTTTTGGAAACTTTTTTTGCTATATAGGATATTTTTTCCAAACGGGAATAGGTTTTTTTTTACGGTGGTTTTTTTGCCGTATATGTTTTTATTTTGGAGTCTTTTTTTGCCATATAAATGTATATTAGAAACGCAAAAAAGGGAACGGTGGTTTTTTTTTGCGGTATATGTTTTTATTTCGGAAATGTTTTTTTTGCCGTATAATAGATACATTTTTTTATTGGGGCCGGGCGCGTACACGATGTACCTCTATGGACGAAACCTCGTCGTGTTTTTTAAGTGGTAATAGATACTATCAATACTATGCTAAAAGAAATTAAACCCATAGCCAAAAAACAAACGATTGGTATTTTCAAATCCTATCATATAAAGGAAGTAAGAGTACCATAATATTATTTAAGTCATAATTACCACTACATTTTCTATCGAGATGTTATAATTTGCATACACAAATTAAAATTAAAATATCCAAATTACACCATAGTAGTAATTAAAAGATATGCTAATTAATGATGAGAAGGGATGGGAGGATAATAGCAGGATTGCTTAAATTTTAGACAAATTTTAAATGCTAAAATTATGTACATTTATGAATGGAGGGGGTATTACGCTTGTTTCTAGGAGGTACTTGATGTGGTGTCAAGTGATTTTCACTAAAGAAACATATCATTCATTACATGCATATCAAGTGATTTTTATTAAGAAAAAAAGAACTAAGGCACATGTCATGATTATACCCAAAAAATAGCATATTCCAAAATTGTAGGACACTTTTCACCTCTAATATTGCAATAAAGTGCAGAAAGGGCCGCATACTCAATGGGATATAAGATACTCCCTCTGTCCCTAAATAAACAGATTCCCAGTGTTGTCTTAAGTCAAAAATTTTAAACTTTGACCGAATTTCTAAAAAAAACTGTCAAGATTTATCACATCAAATTATTATCACTAGATATACCATAGAATATATTTTCAAATTATTATCACTAGATGTACCATAGAATATATTTTTATAATATGCTCATTTATTTCATAGATGTTGTTACTCTTTGCTATAAAGTTTAGTCAAACTTAAGATAGTTTAACTTGAACGGATTTTTGGAATTGATTTATTTGGAGATGGAGAGAGTATCATACCTGGTGATCTACCAGTAAATCTTCACCATTTTGAACACAACTTCCTTCTGCTGCATTAAGAATTTCAATTATATTTGATACATTTGGCCTTTTCTCCTTCTCAGGGTGCACACATTCCAAAGCTATGTTGATGCATTGTTTTACTAGCTGGGTATGTAGTTCTGGCGATGTATACTTCGATGATCTTTCGAATCTGTTCCTCCAATTACTGAGCACCTACACAATTGCATATATAATAAGTGAGCTAGAGCGATAGTACACATGCAGAAGATTCGTTACTTCATCTTATTACTTTCTCTGTGAAGTGCTGGAAAACTTCGGTGCTTTGGCCATAGTCTGGATAGTCGTCCTTGCAGCCTTTCTGTATCTCTATAATTATGACACCCAAACTGAATATATCTGCTTTCTTTGAGATTACGCCCCTATCTATGTATTCTGGTGCCATGTATCCCCTGCAGTAGAAATCAAGAGTTTGAGATGGTGCAAGCATAATTGAGACCATTAATATATTACTAAGAAAGCAAACGGTATTTGTTGTGGGGTGTAGCTTACCTGGTTCCGGGGGGATTTGCAGTTTTAGTGACAGTCTGGGATTTTTGTTCACCCAACAACCTTGACAAATCAAAATCCGCAATTTTTGGCATCATAGTAGCATCCATTAATATATTTTGAGGTTTAAGGTCCAGATGAATAATATTGCACCCATGAAGGTATTCCAAACCACTGCATATGCCCTTAATTATCTTGTATCTCTTGTTCCAATCAAGACCGGAAGATTCACCTGTAGAAATACTTATTCTTGACATAATTAATCTTGCCATCCATGCTTAATAAGAAGAGCAATGAAACACATTTTGTGTGGTTGAGTAGCAGTAATAGTAATATCTAGTTTCTAGCTCGTCCAAAAACAAAGTTATTCTAGTTAGATAGTCAATTTAAGTTTGACCAAATTTATAAAGAAGACTATCAACATTTATAACACCAAATAGAGATATTATCAAGATATATTTCATGATGGATCTTACTTAGTACTATAAATATTGAGGCAATATATTTATTTATTTAAGATGTTTATTGTATACTATACTTGTTTAAATCTAAGATATTTTGACTCAAACTAGAACAACCTTTTTTGGGTGCAGGTAACATATTTCAGTGTTCTGCTGATTGTGGCTACAAGGTGTGTTCTAACAATTTAAACTTGAGAAAATGAGAAAAAAATAGGGAGATGATAAATGTATGTCCGTCATCCCGTGTTTCTGAAACATACCTGAAAGATGCTCATCAAGGCCTCCATTACACATATACTCGAAGCAGAGAATTCTTGTCTGTTTATCAGCAATAACACTTTTCCCGTTCGGTAGCTTGGTCATCTCTCCCTTTGATTCTGAACAGTAACCTAGGAGTTGTGTTACATTTGGGTGTTTGATAAGAGAAGTGGCCACTTTCTGGAACTGTTCATCACCCTTCACTACATGACTATCATGAAACTTCTTCACAGCAATAAATGAATCGCCATGGTGGAGAAGTCGTCCCTACATAGAGTAATTGTGATTAAATATGGCTGCCAACATTTTTATTTGTGAGTTGGAGCGAGAAAGAATTCATCATATTTACCTTGTAAACCACTCCGTACCCACCCCTCCCGAGTTCTTGCTCATTGCTAAAACCATTTGTTATCGATCTCAAAAAGTGTAGGGGTAGAGAAATTGGTTCTTCTGTGGTCGGATCAAGAAGCTTGTTCTCCAACTCCAATATCTCACGGCTGTCCATTCCTATTTACGCGGAACCTGCTTTAGAGGGAAAATTATGTTTAATACTTGTGTTAAACAGAGATCGTTATTAGGGTATTCTGATTAATGATATGGGTGGCCTTTCATAAAAAAATGATATGAGCGGCCCCAGGCTCTCCCGGCATATATATTCTTTTTTTCACAACATCCTAGCATGTATATTACTTCGTCCGATCTACTAAAACGTACTCCCTATATTCCAAATTATAAGACATTTTAACATTTCTAGATGCATTGCCTTTATTATATATCTAGACATAGTGTATATCTAAGTGCATAGCAAAAACTATGTATCTAGAACCCGTG
This sequence comes from Miscanthus floridulus, assembly GCF_019320115.1. NCBI lineage: Eukaryota > Viridiplantae > Streptophyta > Magnoliopsida > Poales > Poaceae > Miscanthus > Miscanthus floridulus. Next base: position 78,538,317 of record NC_089594.1, on the reverse strand, counting down.
CACTCGGCAATATTGTAAAGTGCAGCGAAGCCCACGAGTAGCGTAACCCTAGTCGCTCGAATCCTGGCGACGCCGCCCCCTGCCCCTCCTCCCCCTCCCCTCCCCTCCCCACCCCCGACACCCCCGCGACAACCAGCGCTGGTGAGCCTTCGCGGGATCTTGGCCCACCCGCGCCGCCGCCGCCAACGAGCCCACCCTTGCGGGATCTGGCGACGGAGCGCCGCCCGCGCGACTGTCGACGTCTGGCCCCGCCACCGCGGCTGCCATCTCCATCTCCAACAGCTGCAGCGGCGCCATCCCCATCACGGCGGCCACCACCTCCTCTGCAACGGCGCCCTCCCGTCCCTACCGCAGACGCGGATGACGCCAGACCCCACCGTGGCGACCACCACCTCTAGCAGCAGCCCTCCGCAGCCGCCGTCGGGGCCTACCGTGACCGCCATGGGGCCGCACGTGTGGGCCAGATCCAACCCCTACATGCCGCCGCCTGCGCCGGACGGTGACCCGTCGGCCGTGACGGGGACTAGGTAGGTGCAGCCACCTCCGGGGACGCCGTCCCATCATCCTGCCGCCACGCCACCACGAGCCACCCCTATCTCCCCACCTTTCACCGAACGCGGCTCCTTTCTACCCAGTCTAGGGTGGGCGATCCATATGTTGCTGGTGGGTGGACGACGGTGGTGACAAGTCCGACGACGACCACCCCACGACCTACCTGGACGTCGCTCGTCGCCCGACAAAGGCGGTCAATGCGCCAACCGCAAGCGCCCAGGTTTGCCTTGTGGCGGTTATGGGCCATGGTGGAGCCGACCCTGGCCAGAAGGGACCTGGCCGGAGGTGGAGGAAGCGTTGCCGGCCACCCCCACAGCTGCTGTGCGGCATGCCTGCTCGTCCCATGGATGGCCATGTCCCTGCCCGCCAATGCCTTGGCCACCGTCGACGGGTCTCCATCCCCAATGCCTATGGGTGGCATGAAATCCTCCCCCGGCAGGAGACAGGACCCTACGGCCGCCTCAGCCGAGCCTCGGCGCGGTCCAAAGCAGCTTCCACAGGCCCAGAAGATCCCCGCAGAGTTTCACGGCAGATGCTTCAACTGCCTCTCCTAGTCGCATAGAGTAGCGACTTGCCAATGGTCCGGCGTTGCCTGCGCTGCCACAGCTTCCGTCACCTTGCTAGGGACTGCAAGCGGCCCATGCCCGCTTGTGGTGGCAACCCAATGATCTCCTAGCATGCACCCCATAGTGCTCCACCGTGCTTGGACGGGGCCACGCAGGGTGTCGTGTGGAGCGCCGGCAGAGTCCGACGACGACACTGGCGACGCCAGAGCGAGCTGACAGAGAACAGCAGCGTGGGTGCGCCTATCGACCACGACGACAGCGCTGCTACCTCTGCTGCTGCACTTTGCTTCCCCTAGCCGGATCCGCTAGTGTTGGAGCTGTGAGCGAGCGCGGGGCCTCCCGCGTGGGTCGACCCAATGCTAGAGGAGTTCGCTGCCTCGCTCGTTGTCTGCCAGCCTACAGGACCAGGGTGCCCGCCTGCTACAGCCACCTCTTAGGAAGATGAAGCATCGTTGGTGGACAACCGTTCACCGGTGAAGGCTCTCTTGTAGACGACGGACTCACCTTCGTTGTCGCCTGTGCAGCGGTCACCACATGTCACGCCACCCTGGTAGGGACAGCACGGTGTCATGGTTACCGAGGCAAGTCCAGACTCCGGCGCCATCCCCCCAAGCGCCGACGGGGCAACCCCTCCCCGTCCGGCTGATAGCGGGAGCTCTGCCGCCAAGAGGCTCAAGCGCTTCACCGACAAGATCTTGCGTAAGGCGCCATCGCCACTGCTCACTCTGCCGATTGTGCAGGCACAACCAAAGTTGCCAACCCGTAGTAGGAGGATCGTCGCCTAGGCACTTTCACGTGCGTGTCCTAGGTTCTAAGCCGGGAGAGGTGTTGATAATGAAGCAGATGGGGATCATCGACGAACAGACGACCACAGCAGCCAAGAACGCCTACGATGGTATATTCGTCGACTAGTTCAATCCCTCGTATGTAGATGCAATGCGACAGCTCTTCCCTAATCCACAAGGAGAGCGGGTGAGGCGCCGGCGCCACGCAAGCAAGCGTGTCTGACTGCCGATGCTGGTTAGGTAGCATGATTAATGAGTAACAGCACATGATTTTCTTCTACTAGGGAGGGCAGAATGGATTGTATAACACTATTCCCCCTAGTGTGCCATGTCCGTGACGTATCGTTGTAATTTTTACTATTTCTCGATCTTAAAACGAAAGATGTGCAAATCTTTTGCGTATTCAAGAAAAAAAACTATGTATCTAAAAAAGGCAAAATGTCTTACAATTTGGAATGGATGGAGTAACAAAGAACCCCTGTAATTAGGGATGGAGCCAGCATTGTGGCAAGGTGCTGCTGACTAAAGCTGTCAGCCTTCAGTGTGACATGTTTTGGGTAACTACTAGCAGCAACAATAAGAAATGCATACATGGATTTACTTGTCAGGACCGGTGTTGCTAATTGCTAAGCACCCAGCCAAAAAAAAAACTTGTATGGTCAATCTTTTCTCTTTCGATGCTCTCGCATGCCATGTTTTTGTGGAGATAGGTCCATATGGTGCTAGAAATTAAACCACCTCAAAATGCCCAAAACTTATTTAATGTTTTACCCAAAACCTAAGATATGCTGCCCTGACGTGCATTCCACCCGGGCAAGCTAGCGCTACTTCTACTTGGTTTTTTTCTGCAAACCCGTGAAATCCTGAGTGCCCAGTAGCTTCTGAAGCAGAGGGTTTATTTGGTTTTTGTAGAGACATTGCAGCGTGTGGTTTTGCAGGTTCCACGATGTGTGCTCAAGTCATGTGGGCTTGTTTATTTAGCATCAATAAGGTAGTGTCCAGACTCCAGACAATGCCTAGACGATATGTACTGCAGGTGCTGCTGTTTACTGGTGGATCGCGAAAACTAGCTATGTAAAAGATCTTGTTTACTCACTGTGGCTGGATCGGAGAAACGAGCGAGCTGAAGAATTTGATCGTTCCCAAGTAGTTTTGGCAACACAAATCACAATCGGTGCTAAGTCCAGCGAGACTAGCCGAGAGATCCCATGTTGGCCTCGATCTGTTGGTATGCACCCACTGGCCCGCCGGAACGGAAGATCTATCCGTGTATGTATATATATGATGCGTCTGCGGTCTGCATAGATCGAGGGAGATCGAAAAAGCACAACCACCATTAGCGGATCCCACCGATACAATGCAAAGCAAATATAGTACATGCTTAATCACCAAGAAGCTGGAGGAAACAAGCTAAGCAAGAAAGGAAGAACAAGACGATGCCAGTGCCGGCGCGGATCGGACGATAGATGGATGGCGTCACGAGGAAGAAGTCGAGATTTCGGTGGAGGTGAGGTGTTTTTGTGGGCGGATCAACGTATATCCGAGTCACTGCCTGGATCGGAGAAACGAGCGAGCAGAACAATTTGATTGTTCCCAAGTAGTTTTGGGAACACACACTCGGTGCTAACTCCAGGGACTAGCAACCGATAGATCCCATGTTGCTGTGCGTTCGCAAGGAAGAAGAAACTATAATAAGGAACGACCCATCGGAACGGAAGATCTGTATATCCGAGTATGATGCATCTGCGTAGAGGGAGTGAAAACCACAACCACACCAACACAATTAGCGGAAGCCACCAATTGACCAATGCAAGCAATAGTAGGTGATGCTCCTAGTGCCACAGCCACAGCCTACTGGATCAGGAAACTATCTAGCTAGTAGAAATACATGCTTATTACTCACCAACAAGCTGGAGAAATTACACGTGCAGGTCCTGTCGATCCACAAGCTAAGCAAGAAAGGAGGAACCACAAGACGATGCCAGCTCCTGCGCGGACGATGGATTGCTACGAGAAGTTGAGATTTTGGTGTCGAGGTGAGGTGGTTTTGTCGACGGGTCAACCGCAGCATGCCATGGAGAGATTATTATTCAAGAAACCATGTGGCCTGTCAGCGTATTGTCCGGTAGCTAGCTGTTTCATAGTAGTATCTTCTTATCTTCTGGAATCCTGCACCCAAAAGAGTGGCAGGCAGCGTGGCCACGGTCGTCCGCTTTTTCCGGCCATCAGATTGGCCGCGTGGACGGCCTAGATCGTACGAGCCCTGGTCTTTTTACAAAAAACCCTCGAACTTTAATCGAATCAACCCGTAGTCCTGGCCTTCTCTCAGGTTTTTTTTTTCAAAAAAGCCCTCGAACTTTACCGAAATCAACCCTCAATCCAGGCCTTTTAAATGGGCTGGCCTGCCTCCCGCTCGGGCCTGTATATCGCCGGACCTAGGCCTTACTGGGTCGAATTCGGCCCGACGACGTTTTTCTATTTTCCTACGAATTTATTATTTATCTAAAACGGTTGAAATTTTGTAAAGAACATAATAAAACAAATAAATATAAAAAAAATGCCAAACAAAGTTTGTTGAACTCTACACAACTAGCACTGCACTGTAAACACATAACATCACATGTTTTAGTGTAATTTTTTGCTATTAATATGGATCTAGATTTCTCTAGAGTTTTCTATAAATAATTAATAGAGTTAATTTCTTTATTCAAATTGCTATGAAATTTTTACGGTAGCTTACCCATACCACGCATAAAATAAAACGATTGAGTGATTTTAGCGGCTTTACGATCCTATATATATTACCCCACGTATGAAATAACATTCTATCAATTATAGTAATATAGCACACACAAAAACAAGCATAGTTAACGAACCCTGGTCCAACAAGTTCACCGAACCTAAACAGGTGCGCATAGCTCAGTTTGTAAATTTAAATAATTGAAATAATACTTGCTCTGCTGCATCTTTGTTACATGCTCCCATTGAATAATTTGGTCAATCAGAGTTCAATACTAAGAACTGCTGCATACATTATATAATCAGCTGCAATCTATTGGAATGACCACTTCCTCCAACATTGGCCTTTTCTGGAAGTACAACAAGCAAATCAATACTTAATTGTACCCAAGTTCTTTTCAAATAAATTATCAATTAGTTAAATCTATTACAGTAAAATGGTCTCATACTGGACGGCGCGGCAACGCCGCTGCACCAAAACCAGGCTAATGGATAGGGTCACGTCGTCCGTTAGCCCGCTGGCCGTCCGATCTGGCGAAAGCACGATGCGGACCGTTCGATCAAGCTAGTTGCGGGTCTCCCATCATTAAGGCACGAACCCGGAAGGTCACGAATACTCGCAAACCGACCCGTCACCTCCGCGGGGCGTCTCCTTCCTCCCGCTGCTCCACTATCCCCCGCGGACTGTTAATTTGTTATAAATAGTATATGACTGAGAAGTGACAGGCTCAGGATAAACCGGATCAGAGCTTGCACATACAAGCGGGCCCTTCATTGAAGAGCGCGGCAACGCTGCGCGTCTGTCTAGTATTTCAGTATTATATAGTACGCATCGATCTATAAATATTTGGAATCCATATGTGTTTACAAAAAAATTCGAATCATGATCGACTGTTGTGGAAGCTGGAAAGGTCTTCATCACTGCATCGCCTGCCCGCCTCACATAGTTACGTTACAACCCCCCTCTCCTCCAAACACGGACTTTGAAGTCTTCAGGCTGCTTATTTTTTTCCGACACGGGGAGATTCCCCATTCCCATTCGACAAGAACGGTAATACATTCAGGCTGCTTGTTGGGTGCTGGTTTTCTTTTGTTGGAAGCGCAGAAACAATATTGTCTTCAACAGTGAAGTTTAGACGCTGCACCGAATGCTCGCTGACTGCAGAAATTATAAAGAAACCCAGCACCCAACAACCAGAGCATCGTGTCATGTGTGACGCTTTTGGTGCTCAGTGCTATATATCTATTCAATACTACTCCCTCCGGTCTACTTTATAAGACGTACTCTAACTTCACGGTCTCCTAAATTATACTTTTATTTATTTTATATTATATTATTCATGATTATTGAATAGGTTATTTGATTACAAATCTAATAATACAAAATTTGTATTATTTGGAAAACTGGGTTTTCGACAGGTGGATTATAATGGGGCCTTTGCCTGGGCGGAGGTTCCAGGTGAAGGTGAGTGAGGATGTGGGCCAAGACTCGGTTAGAGTTTTATAAATGTATTCACCAACCTTCTTTACACAGGATCTAGTTCCTCTTTTATAGGGCACTGTTTGCCACCACTTACATTTACATCTCTACCCTCTGACAGCTAAGGTACATCCCAAGTATATTCCTACATTAGTTACAACTGCCAGGGGCAAGGTGGGCCTGCTCTTCTCGCACCACCTTTCATTCATGGGCCTAAGCCGCGGGTCCATGGGAGGCCCATCTCCGGCCTAGGATGACAGCGCAGCAGGTTCTTCTTGTTAGCGGAGGATGATTGGTCGTCGTTCGGGCTGTCTTTGCCTCCGCCACACCTGCCTGGGCTCCTAGCGACCTACGTCGTACTGTGGGAGCCTTCGCCGGGCACAGCCACCATGGCGAAGGCATTTGCCTATTTGTCGGATTGTTTTGCTTCGGCAATATCCAGCAGCGTGATCGCGTAGACGGAATAAGATGGTAGCACACGAGACATAGAGATTTATATTGGTTTGGGACGTGGTACACGCTTATCCCTACTCCAGTGGTGCGGCTGCTCTTGTATTCATATGCTCCATTACAAGGGTTGTTGCTCCTAGCTACGAGGTAGATGGAATTGGTGGAAGATTGGATCCCGAGCCCGAGGTCCCTAGCCTCCTTTATATAGGCAGGAGAGGTAGGGTTACAGAGAGGGCGATCGGGCTAACAGATTGTGTTCCTAGTTTGTTACAACAGATTGATCCTAGCTATCGTCCAGATACGCCCAACTTGGTTTGTCTTGATCTCTACGTTGGTTGATCGCGTCAGCCCTTGCGGGCCTCCTCCTTGACGGCTGCTGGGCTGATAGCTTGGTGGTGGTCATATATACGGGCGGTTCAGGTACCCTTGGCCCATATCTCTGACAGTAGCCCTCGTAGGACTTGATGATAAACTAGCATGTAGCTTCAAGCCTTTGGGACGTCGCAGTCTCCCCTGTAAGTTCTGCGTACTGTAAATACATAGTGAGCATCTTCGGGTGCCAAAGTTTTGAGCAGTGTAGCTAGATATTCCCACGTATTGGGGAGCCAGTATGTTGCCGTTCGAGTACAAAGAGTATTTCTCGGGTAGCGAGAATCTTCTTCAAGCATCGAGTGTGGCGGTGGAACACCGTACATCAAGGGACGTTGCCCCTAGGCAACTATAAGTGCCTAACTCGGGTGGTACACCCCATATCGAAAAACGTAGTTTCCTGGGCGTAGCCCTCAGGACGTTGTTAACACCGCATTCGGGTGGCATTCCCGATAACCGAAAGCGTAGCTTCCAGGACATTGTAGATGCTGTGTTAGGGTAGAAATACCGCTGTACTCGAGAAGTTGGTTCAATAGTGGTTGTGCATCATAAAGTCCTAGCTGTAAAACAATAATGAGGGTGGGATAGGTGCACCTCCATCGCCCGTGTGTCACTAAGCCAGTTGATTTTTAGGGTGACCTATCATAGGTCGTTTGAGCACTAAGGGTGTCACATTTTCCTTCGAGATCCATCAAGTGACGTGATACGAATTTTTGTGCACCTCGTTAGTGCTAGAGTGAGGACGTTGTCCCAGAGCCCTGAGGCCAATATAACAATGTCCCGGTTCGGGCACCACTATGGGCGAGTAATGAACGCGTGAGCAGTTGCCGGCAGTTGCGTGCGTTACTCTTCGAGTTGGTAATGGGTAGAACGAGTGAACGTCCGCTTCACTAAAAGGAAGCGGCAGGACGAAGCCAGACCAGCGGGGGCACGTCATAATACTCTTTTTCTTGATTCTAGGAGCTCGTACTTTGGTTATAGCCATGGGCCGACTAGTTTTCCGGTTTCCCCCAAAGGGGCACACATCCGCTGAAATAAGGTACTTCGAGCTTGTCGGGGTATTGGGAGATTTACGTGACACCGAGTGTTAGAGGTTTTAGACTCAGATTGGTGACCCTCAAGAATACCCCCTGACTCTAGAGGGTAGTGTCGATAGTGAATGAATTGCTACCGCTTACACCTGCTGAAGGGGTGAGCCGGGCCGAGTACCCGATCTCAGTGTCAGACCACTCACCTTCACTGTCTCAGATGAGGGTATATTGAAAATGGACCACCGGGATCCGAGGGTGAGTTTGCTTACCGTAATCCAAAGTGTCAGTGTTGACGGCTTGTTTTCCCATGCACAAGCGTGTGCGGTTGGGATGCCATCCATGCGTCGGTTCCTGCTTATATAAAGAAAGGGAGGCATAAATGGGCATAATTTTATCTGCGCACTATTGAGCTTACCTTCCTTTCTTTAATTGTTCATCTTCCTCTGTCTCTATCCCCTTAGATCAAATTTGATGGAGAGCGCATGGAGCTCGAGGACGGAGGTTGCTAGACGGGCGGCAGGCGAGTACTATCTGCCCATCCATCATGCTTTCGTCGGGTAAGTCCCTAAACCAACCCAAATCGTGTGAACTTGGGGCTTTGTACTTCTTCTCAATGGGTATTCTTCCAGGCTTCCTGTGCTTGACGATGCGAATCCTCCCGAATCGCCAGGCGGTGTTACAACGTTGGAAGCCGTAGCTCCACCGGTAGTCACGATGGCTGGGGATGAAGCGAGTCATCTTCGAGCATAGTTGGAGGCCATACAAAAAGCGATGGCTAGGTCGGAGCGGGAAGCGGCCGCCACCGCGACATCCCACGCCGAAGCCCAGGCGCACCTTCTTAGTAAGATCCTGGCGAGATTCCTTGTTCATCCTTCTAAAGATGTCTTGCTTTGATGAGCGGTTGCTCTGATTATGCTTCTTAGCCATCCAAGACCAACTGGCCGCTGCCGAAGGCAAGGTGGTGAGGCTTCGTGATGCCAACGCCGCTCTAACCAAGTAGGTGATGGAGGCAGAGCGCGACCGTGACGCTGCTACGGCTGATTCCTCCCTCGCGGCAATGTGGTAGCGTTATTGACGTGCTCTCGCCGGTGGGGGTGAGTGTGGAAGAGCGCCTCGGCAATGTCCCAAGGCGATTTACCGAAGTAATTCGACACGCGGTTTGTTGCGGGGCTGCATTGGCATTGGCGGCCGCTACACTCCAGAGCGGCAGAACCTTCATGACGTGGCGATCAGGTTTCCACCGGTGGAAGAACCTGACGATGTCGGTGCACTGGCTGTGGAGTTTAGGGGCACGGCAGGCGCCATTGCTGAATCTGAGAGAGTAGAGGATGTAATCCGCTCTGCTCCTCATGTTGTGTAAATTGCGTTAGCCTTAGATAAAGACTTTCTGCACTTCATGTTTTGTGTTTTCCTGAGTAATGGCCTTGTGGCTTCGTGTAGTGTCAGTTGTAGCCCCGGATCACCGTAATAGGTTAGCATAACATATCGCGGTGATTGCTTGGATACCCTTGACACGATTTGCCCGAATGCAGTATACTCTTTGAAACTTTTCGATCGAGTAGCCCCCGAGTGCCTCGGCAGGTCAGCATGACTGGCTGTGGTGCTTAGTTTAAGCCTAGGTGCATATTGATCATCTTACTGGTGGAGCCTACTGCATTTATTGTGGGTTGGTGGTACACCATCCATAAATTAGGCCCTAGTATAAGGCTGCTTTCTCATGGGTAGAACCGTCGTAACAAGTCGATGTTCCAGGCATTTGTGTAGACTTCACCTTTCATGTTTGCCAGCTTATACGTTCCCAATCTTAGCACTTCGGCCATGATAAACGGTCCTTCCCAAGGAGGTGTAAACTTGTTTTCCCCCTTGGTTGTCTACACTCGACGCAGAACTAGATTGCCTTGCATGAAGTTTAGTGGCCGAACATGCTTGCTGTGGTACGGTACTTGCGTAGCTGCCGCTGATATCTTGCGGAGCGGACGAGTGCCATTCTGTGGTGCTCGTCGAGCCTATCGAGGGAATCCTGTAAGGCTTCCTCTGTTGTATCCTCATCATAGGCGCAGACACGAGGAAAGGCGTAGCTGATCTCCTCAGGTAGTACTACATTAGCACCGTAGATAAGAAAAAATGGAGTGAACCCTGTCGGCCTAGTAGGAGTGGTCTATAGGCCCCACAGGACTGGTTGGAGCTCCTAGACCCATCTGCCCTCGAACTTTTTTAGTTTCCTAAAAATTCGGGGTTTGAGGCCCCAAAAGATGCATCCATTTGCCCTTTCTACTTGACCGTTGGTCTTGGGGTGGGCCACTGCAGCCCATCTTACGTTGATCTATTGTTCATCACAGAAGTTGACAAAAGCGCTCCCCGTGAACTGGGTTCCATTGTCGGTGATGATCGTGTTCATGACACCATACCAGTTTATAACCTCCTTGATGATCTCGACCGCCGCCTCTGAGCTAGATGTAGCTACAGGTTTGGCCTTGATCCACTTGGTGAACTTGTCAATCATGATGAACAAGTGGTCGAAGCCCCCGGTGGCAGGTGTGAGTTTCCCGACGAGGTCGAGTCCCTAGATGGCGATGGGCCATATGATCGAGATCGTTTGGAGTTCTTGAGAAGGCACTTGTTTTTGCTTAGCAAAGTACTGACATCCTTCACAAGTCCTCAAGATGTGCTGTGCGTCTTTGACCGCGGTGGGCCAGTAAAACCCTTGTCGAAAAACTTTACCCACTGTTGGCGTTTCTTAGCGTCACTACTAGGATTATATCCCAGCAACGGCACTAGAAATGCCTGTTGACATGGTTCATAAGTGTGTATATAGGAAAGGGGATTCCGCAAGCGCATAGAACTATCATGTAGCACTTCGCTCGGAGAGTACCGAGTGTCGAATTTATATTTTCCAAAAGGAAGGCAGTTCGGCGTGTCAGGAAATGTGGCTAGGTTGACTAGGTAGGTAGGTTTAGCAAAACGGGGGCGATGAGGGTACTATGGATGATGGACGAAAAAAGATAAAAAAGGATTTTGATCACACAGACAGAGGTAACTAGAAGTGTAGTGTAGCTGAGTGTAAGAAGTAGAGTATGTAACCTTAAGCAACAAAAGTAACTTAATGATAGTGAGATCGTCCTTAGTACGAGGGGCGTACTTGCATTGGATTTAACCAAACACGAAGCACAACGAGCCCTACGTTTTAATAACTAGACCCTACGTGGTGAAATACAGAGGAAGGACAGGGCTGTCACCACCTGCCAACTACCACAATCTATCCAGGGATCTAGCCATACCTACAGGCAAGATATAGCCTAAGCACCATGCTTAATCTATAAACTCACTATTTAGATCCGAGCTCTGGTGAATTAAGATCGAAACACCATAACCAGACGGTACAACAAGTACTAACGATGAACAAACTAAACACTAAGATAATAATGATGCAAATGCCAAAGGACAAGCACCTAAGCTCACTAATGATAGACAATAGTAAGACATGACTTGAACTAAGCAGAGCTATATTACTGAATAAAGTACTTGACAAAGTAAAGTACTAAATAAGTAAATGCTAAAATAAAGATTACAAGAGGAGCTATACCAGACCAGAAGACTCTTCTGGACTCCGAGGCGAGCTCTGCTCTACTCTTATCACTACTAGCTAGCTACTATGTCTAAGCTACTACTCTTGGAGAGCTTCTAAGAGCTTGGAACACTTGGGATGCTTGAGAGCTACTGAGTTATGATCTCCACCAAGCACCACAACCCTTTTTATAGTGTGTAGAGGGCATGGGGGTACTTGTAGGCGAAGATGAGGTGGTTTGGGGTGACTTGGCCATCGGGCGACGTTGGCCATGGTCGGCCGACCGTCCATTGCACCACCTCACCATCCAACGGCGATGGATGGCCTCTATATGGCGGTTGCATGTAGGTAAGTCAGCTGTCATGGTCTAGAAGGCAGTTTCGAGGTTGGTTTGGGCCCCTCCAAGTGTATGATAGCGGGCTTGTTGATCTAGGGCAGCTCAACATCATCCTTTGGATCGAACCGACTTGGATGGATCAAGGGTGGAGAAGCCGTATGGAGGCCTTCACATGGATCAGTGATGTGGCAAGTGGGGTGGGGCCATCGGGCGATGCCCCTAGGCATCGACCGACATGGCACTATGGGCCCACGGCCCCCTGCCACGTCCACTTGCCTTCTATGCTCCTTATTTGTCCATTTTTGCGATTTTTCCTGCATACAAATAAATTTTCCAAGTACAAGTGGAACTAGGTGAATTATAAACAAAATATGGCACATGTGATGTCGTTTTACCTTGGTTTGGGTGGAATGTTGATGGTCAAATTGGGTTTTTAGTGACCATCAATAAGCTACCCCTTTGCTCGTCTCGAGCAAAGATGCGCGTTTAGCATGTTGGCTCAGGAATTGCCTCAATGTAACGCCCTGCAAAAACTCATATACAAACCAATACTACCTCTTGAGTTGAGCAAGTTAGTGTTAGAAATTCACTATCAGTCTCAGCCATATGGGGTGTATAGCTTTCACCTTGCCATAAGCAGTTGCAAGATAGCATACCATAGACAAAAACTTTCTTCTTTGCATTGGTTTAGCTAAGACTTCCTGGAGGATTTCAAGATTTTTGAAAAAACTTGCCTAGTTCCTCAAATGGTACACTCAATCTCTCAATGGTGTTTAAATCCTCCCCAAGGCCAAAAGATCTTAGCCTTTCCCCTACTCTAGGGTTTATGTGGAGTTCGTAGGTAGGGAATAAAAAGCGAGGCTTACTTGAATTGAATTTATTGCTAAGTCAAACGCTTGGATCACAAGGAGCAACAAGTCATACAAAATGATCAAGATGTGCAAGTGTGTGGTATTTGGTGGAAGTCGTACTCCTTTGAGAACTTCTCTTCCTCTAGCTTCCTTTTTGAGAGGGCATGGCTACCTTATTCTTTCTCTCTTCTTCTTTTTTGAACTATAGAGCTTTTTGCTCTTCTCTCTCTCTCTCTCTCTCTTGCTTTTTTGGTAGCCCATGCCTCTCTATAATATGATGGATAGCTAGAGGGGATATAAATGTATGTCTCTTATGGAGTAAAGGGTGCATAAATATAGAATGGATGGTTGCATAGTTCTAGTGTAGAAGTAGCATATCTATCTACATGGAGTGTACGTGATCTTGATCAAAAGGTATGACAAGTTTCTCTACTCAGATCAACAAGGCTTGACAAAGCTCAAAATAAACAAGCAGCTTTTTGTGTAAGCTTATCATATCGGGAAAGCATATATATTTGGCTCTGGTAGGAAATTTTCACCGTCGAGGAACTTCTAGCAAGGTTTTTTTAATCTTTTTGTAAGAACAAAACTCCAAGTTATCTCAGCCATTCCTCAGACAAGTTAAAAAGAGTTACTGTAATCTTTGCTACAACATATCTCACAAAAGCCTATACTTGGTTCTAGCATTCGCAACCCACAAAAGCAGTCAACTTAAGATGAACTCTAATTTACATGCTCAAAACTTGAGAAGTAAAGGGTTGTATAGCAAGCTTTTGCAAAGTATCACAAAGCAATTATTCATCATTTCCAAAAGGTTTGTAAACATCAATTTCAAAGCAAGAGTGATTAAGGCAGCTTTAATAATTCTTCTCTACATTAATTATAATAGCATAGTTGTGTTACATATTATATGATTATACTATTATTACTGTATCTCTATATCATCATTCATTTTATTATTATCATATTTATATTATTATCATTCATTTATATATATATTTTATTATTTTTCTTTTTCCATACAGAGAATTAATGTAGATTAAAGAGTAGATGTGAATGTCTTCATACCTGAGCAGGGCGGTTCTCCCCCAAGCTTGCCTTTTGCAGGAGTCAGAATCTTCTTCTCAGGCGGCTCTCTTTGAATCTTTCTTTATTTATTACTACTATAATAATTTATTACTAAGCCTAACTATTATGAGATCTATTTTATTGGTTTTTTAGATTTTATTACTATGAATTTATTCTAAGTGCTAGTACTTCATGAGTACCTTTATTGAAAATGTAAACATGCAATGCAACTAATAACCTAACATGTAATGCAAAGTTGGAAAGGGAAATTTGCAAATGCAACCTATACTAAATGAAGTAGAAATGCAGTAAAAGCGTACCTTCTAGTACCGGCTCATGGTTGTTCTTCCTTGTGCTGGGATTCTTCCTTCTTGTACGAGAATTCTTCCTCCTTGTTTTCTTTAGGGGTACTCACAGGATCAGGCGACGATGATGTAGACGATGCTTCTTTCTTATTGCGCCATGTCCCTCGTGGCTTTGGCTTATTCTTGCCAGGCTCTTCGTTCTCAATTGGCTTTTGCTTTCTGGTTCTTCTTTTCTTTGGTTGCTTCTTTCTTTCCTGTTTCTCATAAAAGACAGGTTTTCCAGAGGCAAAAGCAAAGGTTTCTTTCCTTCCATCTAAGTGGAATTGAATGCATCCAGATGCTACATATATACAAGCATTAGCGGTATTGAGAAAAGGACGACCAAGGATGAGGGGTGCTTCCCTATCATTTAGCATGTCTTATATCACAAAATCAACTAGAACATAAGCACCTCTAATTCTGACCAGAAGGTCGGTGGCTATTCCTTCCACATGGCATACTGATTGATCAACTAGTTGCAAATAGACAGAAGTTGGAGCTAATTCAGTGTAGAACAAGTTTTCATAAGTTTCCTTAGACATTATGTTCACACTAGATCCAAGATCACAAATTGCATTTTCAAAAGTATGAGGACCAATAGAGCAAGTAATAACAGGACTTCCAGGATCACCTTTCTTAATAGTAACACCCAACCATCTAAACCAAAATCATACCTTGATGTGACGAGGTTGGAGGTCTCCATAAATTCTTCAGGCTTGCCAGGAATTCTTCCTTTCTCAAAAGATGGGATAGCAGCTGCTAATTGTGCTAATTGGGTTTCTAGCATCTTATTAAAGCTAAGTTGATTCTTTATGGCGGAAGAGAAATCATCCAATTTAGCATTTATGTTTTCCAACATCTTGTCATTAGCATGGAGTTTCTTATTTATACTATTAGTCATTCTACCTTGACTATAGACAAGATCCTTAAGGAAAGGATAACCATTACCTTGATTATTCGGATGTTGCGACTAATTATTGTAATTGTTACCTTGGTTGTTGGAGCGTTGATTCCATCCTTGATTTTGAGGACGAAAACCGTTGTCATTATTGACAAAGTTGAGGTCTTCATGGGTCTCAGGGCAGAAATTGCTTGAATGTCTGGTCTCTCCACAAACTTCACAAGTCATGTGGGTGTCCATGGCTTGTACAGTTTCTTGGGCACTCATTTTCTCGCAATTTTCTAGTCTTTTTGCGAGTAGATCTACCTTGGCTGCAAGCATGTCAGCTTCTTTAAGAGAATGCATACCTCATTTGCAGGGTTGTAGTCGTTCATCGCTCCATCCTTGGTTGGAAACCATCTTCTCGATCAATGCCTTGGCATTTGTGACATTAAGTGAAAAGAATGCGCCTCCTGCGGCAGCATCTAAATGGCTTCTATCCAATGGAACTAAACCATGGTAGAAGTTCTAGATCAAAAGCAAGTCTTCCATACCATGGTGTGGGCATGAGGCAACATACTCTTGCATACATTCCCAAGCTTCGAGAATTGACTCATCAGCTTGCTGTTGAAAGCTAGAGATTTTGTTGTGAAGAGCATTGGTCTTACCCATTGAGAAGAACTTAACTAGGAAAGCGTTGGAACACTTTTCCCATGTATCTACAGCATTGCGATTTGAGTAAAACCATTATTTTGCTTTTCCCAACAAAGAGAAGGGAAAAGACGAAGACATATGCCTCTTGGGTCACTCCCTTAATGGTAAAAGTACTACAGATCTCCAAGAAGTGTTGGAGATGCACATTAGCATCTTCGTGGGCTTTACCACAGAAAGGACTAGCTTGCACCATTGTGATCAATGTGGGCTTAAGCTCAAAGTGAGTGTCCACATTGATGACGTCAGGACTAGTGGCTACATTAGCAGCTGAGGGGGGCAGAAAATTCACGTATGGTCTTATTGGCCATGATCGTGCTACGAAGAAAAGAAGGTAACTAAAAAGAAAATGAAAAAGGAAAAGAAGAGTTGCTAAGACGGATAACTAGCTAGCGGAAACCTAGTGATAGATTAATGACACGACCAGTTGCCTTCCTCGGTAACAGTGCCAGAAATGCTTGTTGGCATCTCTTAGCGTCACTACTAGGATTATATCCCAGCAATGGCGCCAGAAATGCCTGTTCACGATGGTTCGTAAGTGTGTATATAGGAAAGGGGATTCCAAAGCGCATAGAACTATCGTGTAGCACTTCGCTCGATGAGTACCGAGTGTTGAATTTATATTTTCCCAAAGGAAGGCGGTTCAGCGTGTCGGGAAATGTGGCTAGGTAGACTAGGTAGGTAGGTTTAGCAACATGGGGGCGATGAGGGTAGTATGGATGATGGACGGAAAAAGATAAAACAAGATTTTGATCACACAGACAGAGGTACCTAGAAATGTAGTGTAGCTAAGTGTAAGAAGTAGAGTATGTAACCTTAAGCAACAAAAGTAACTTAATGATAGTGAGATCATCCTAATTACGAGGGGCGTACTTGCATTGGATTTAACCGAACACGAAGCACAAGCCCTACATTTTAATAACTAGACCCTACGTGGTGAAATACAGAGGAAGGATAGGGCTATCACCACCTACCAACTACCACAATCTATCCGGGGATCTTGCCATACCTACAAGCAAGATATAGCCTAAGCACCACGCTTAATCTATAAACTCGCTGTTTCGATCTGAGCTCTGGTGAAATAAGATCGAAACACCCTAACCAGACGGTAGAATAAGTACTAACGATGAACGAACTAAACACTAAGATAATAATGATGCAAATGCCAAAGGACAAGCACCTAAGCTCACTTATGATAGACAATAGTAAGACATGACTTGAACTAAGCAGAGCTATATTACTGAATAAAGTACTTGACAAAGTAAAGTACTAAATAAAGTAAATGATAAAAGAAAGATTACAAGAGGAGCTATACCAGACCAGAAGACTCTTCTGGACTCCGAGGCGAGCTCCGCTCTACTCTTATCACTACTAGCTAGCTACTACTCTTGGAGAGCTTCTGAGAGCTTGGAACACTTGGAATGCTTGAGAGGTGCTGAGTGATGATCTCCACTGAGCACCACAACCCTTTTTATAGTGTGTAGAGGGCATAGGGGTAATTGTAGGCGAAGATGAGGCGGTTTGGGGAGACTTGGCCATCGAGCGATGTTGGCCATAGTCGGCCGACCATCCATTGCATTGCCTCAGGATCCAACGGCGATGGATGGCCTCTGGATGGCGGTTGCATGTAGTTGTCGTAGTCTGGAAGGTGATTTGGAGGTTGGTTTGGCCCCCTCCAAGTGTATGAGAGCGGGCCCATCGATCCAAGGCAACTCAACACCATCCTTTGGATCAAACCGACTTGGATCAAGGGTGGAGAAGTAGTGTGGAGGCCTTCACATGGATCAGTGATGTGGCAAGGGGGGTGGGGCCATTGGGCGATGCCCCTAGGCATCGGCCGACATGGCAATGTGGGCGCACAGCCCCCTGCCATGTCCACTTGCCTTCTATACTCTTTATTTGTCCATTTTTGTGATTTTTGCTGCATACAAATATATTTTCCAAGTATAAGTGGAACTAGGTGAATTATAAACAAAATATGGCACATGTGATGTTGTTTTACCTCGGTTTGAGTGGAATGTTGATGGTCAAATTGGGTGTTTAGTGACCATCAACACCCACCAAACTGTTTGGTGCTGCATGGTGGCCACAAGCCCCTGAGTGTATATCTTGCAAGAGCTTTATCCCATCTTCCGTGAGTTTGCACCGTTGCAAGATTCAGCTCATGATTTTATGATGGATTTTGTCATCCCTCATAACGTAGGATTTGGCTCTTCGACATACTCGATCAGCTTCATCCCTGCTAACAGGGAGGATGTTGTGTCACAGATAGTCGATGAGTTCTTGCGCCTAGTTTGGGTTAGAGCCTACGGCCTTGGTGATGGCGAGCATTCTCGGCTTAGGGGGAGGTTGAGTTTGAACCTCCCAATGTGCCAATGGTCTCGTAAGCTCGTCGAGGAACATGCTGCGTGGGGGCATGTCTCAGGTCAAGCTGATTCTAGCGAGGCTGTTAGCCTCCTCGTTGTCCCTTCGAGGGATGTGGCGTAGCTCGAGTCTGTCGAACTTTGCCTCAAGTTTTCTGACCTCAGCGTAATAGGTTTCCATCTTGTGGTCGTGGCATGCTGAATCTTTCATTACATGCCCGATGACAAGCTTAGAGTCTCTTGAGGCGACAAGTCTTCTGACTCCAAGGGTGACTGCGGTTCGTAGCCCATGGAGCAGGGCCTCATACTGTGCTATGTTATTGGTAGCAGCCTCAAAATTTAAATAGAGTACGTACCTCATTTGGTTCCCATTGTGGGAGACCAAGACAACTCCTGCTCCCGCTCCTTGTAGCATCAAAGAGCCATCGAAGTACATGCTCTAGTACTCCAGGTTAGCTGCAGCCGGTTCAACGTGTGCTTTTGTCCATTCAGCAACAAAGTCCACTAGAGCCTAGGATTTGATGGACGTGCGTGGCACATAAGTGATGCCATATGCCATAAGTTCCAGGGCCCATTTAGCTATCTGTCCAATCATGTCCCTATTGTTGATGATCTTTCCTAGCGGGAAGGAGGTGAGCACAGTAATTGGGTGCACATCGAAGTAGTGAACCAGCATCTTCTTTACCAAGTACACCCCATAGAGTATCTTTTGGATGTGCGGGTAGCGAGTTTTGCTCTCAGTCAGTTTTGACTGAGGAAGTATACCAATCGTTGAATGGTCTGAATGTGGCCTTTTTCCATTCTCTCTACAACTATAGCCACGCTGACCACCTGGGTGGTAGCTACGATGTATAGGAGTAGAGGCTTTTCTTCGTTAGGAGCCACCAGAGCGGGGGTTTGGTGTGGAAGCCCTTGATATTGTCGAAAGCTTTTTGAGACTTTGGGGTCCATCGCCAGTCTGGTGTCTTGCTTAAGAGCTTGTAGAGGGGGAGTCCCTTCTCGCCTAGTCTAGAGAGAAACTGGCTTAAGGAAATCAGACATCCCATGAGCTTCTGGGCATTTCTTAATGCTCGAGGAGGTCCCATATCGAGGATGGCTTTAACCTTCATTGGATTGGTCTCAATCCCACGAGCTGATATGATGTAGCCGAGCAGTTTTCTGGATGGTACCCCGAGGGTACACTTTTCTGGGTTAAGATTGATCTTGAACTTTCGGAGGTTATTGAAGGTCTTCGAGAGATCTTGAATAAGGTTCCTAGCTTTAGATAATTTTCCGATGATGTCATCGACGTAAGCCTTGGCATTTTTGTTGATCTGCTCATAAAGGCAGCGCTTCATGCAGCACTGGTAGGTAGCCCCACATTCTTCAACATGAATGGCATGGTGACGTAGAAGTATGCTCTGATCGGGGTGATGAACGAAGTAGCTAGTTGGTCAGACTCTTTCATCCGTATTTGATTATAACCAGAGTATGCATCGAGGAAACAGAGTAATTCTGATCCTACAGTGGAGTCGATGATCTAATCTATATGGGGTAAGGGGTAAGGATCCTTCGAGCATGCCTTGTTAAGGCTCATATAGTCGACACACATTCTCCACTTGTTGTTCTTTTTGGGCACCAAGAAAGGGTTTGTAAGCTAGTCTGTATGTAGGTTCTTCGTGATGAAGCCCGCATCAAGGAGCTTGGCTATTTATTCTTCTATAGCCATGTGCCTTTCATCGTCAAACCATCTCAAGCATTGCTTGACTGGCTTGGCATCAGCCCAGATTCTTAGGGAATGCTCGGAGATTTCCCTCGGGATTCTCGGCATGTTTGAGGGTTTCTAGGAGAATATGTACCGATTGTCAATTAGGAATTTGATGAGTTTCATCCTGTTGTGGCCTAGTTCAGGCTCCTCCCGATGTTCGTGGTCTTAGTCGGGTCAGTTTTCTCTAAGAGAACCTTCCTCGAGTCTCCCTCGGGCATCAATGATGGAGCCACGGTTGGCTCCGAGGCTGTGAACTAGGCTGGTGGTAGCCTCCTTTCTTCAGGAGGTTGAGACTGGAAATCAAGATGTGGCGGAGCTGGCGTCGGAGCCCCCGAGCCCTGTCCTTGCATGAGGACATAGTCGAGCTTGCGCTGCGCCGGATCCAAGTTTTGGACCGCTTTCTCGATTGCAAGTAGATCGCATTAATAGACATTTTGAAGGTCCCCAGAGATCAAGATGATACCTTTGGGACCCAGCATTTTCATCTTTAGGTACGCATAGTGAGGGCAGCCATGAATTTGACGAAACACGGTATGTCGAGGACGGCATGATAGGTGTCCTAGAAATCCACAACCTCAAAGGAGAGTATTTCCTAGCGAAAGTTCACCGCCTCACCAAACATAACCCATAGATCTATGATGCTGAGCAACATCACCTATCTCCCTGGTACTATTACGGTGATCGGGCCTCTTGGTGGGCGCAATTTGTCTGTGCCGATCTTTAGTCTTTTGAAAGTGTCCCAATATATCAGATTGGAATCACTCCATCCATCTATGAAGATCTTAGTGGCGTGGATAGTCTTGAGAACTGCGCTGACAACCAGGGCGAACCTACCGACGTCGACCGAGTGTTCGGGTTGGTCACTTTCGTTGAAAGTGATCAGGTGCTCTGACCAAGGTAACCGGGTTGTAATCACGGGTGCCATGGCATGAGCCTCCCGAACAACAGGTGTATGTCCTAAATCTGACTGGATCCCAGTATGGGCATGAATGGTCATCACTCGTTTGAGGGTTTGTTTTGAGTGTCCCTTACACCGTCGATTGTCCCCTCGAGGAGTGTCCCGTGAGAGAGTCGCCATGGCGGCTGTGGCACGATACATCTTACAATCTTTGGCGAGATGAGCCACCGGGTATCCATGGTTCTGACATGAAAGGTTCATGGCGTAGCCAATATTTAACCGATAACTCGGCATTTGGCTTCGCTTAACACTCAGCCAGTTGGTTCCATGATTTCTCTTCATTATCTGGGGTGACCCGGCCCTGTTAGAGTTCCTAGGCGCATGCCATCATGGTGCTCTTGAGCCTATCAAAGAATCTAGGCAAAACATTGCCCAGTGATGGAGATGGTTGTGCATCATCTGGATGGTGTGATTCCCTAGTAGATCATGTGTGCAGTGTCGACATGGTACTCCTGAGAGAATTGAGAAAAAGTAGACTCGGTGTAGCAACTTACATGATGTGCTAGCTGAAGCAGTCCTGCATCGATCGTGTCCCTAAGCCAAGTGAGGTAGAGCTGATTGGGCGACGATGACATCTTGGCCGGCACGCTAGTCCTTGAGGTTACCACGCTGTAGAAACCCTCGATCGCGCGGAGGTGGCGGCCCCTGGCTGTCCATCTTCGACCGCCTCTTGATCACCCACACCCTTACTCGACCTGCAGAGAGTTGCCATCCGAACCACAAAAATGAATCTGAATAGGAAAGGCCCTACCTGGCATGCCAACTATCGGATTGTTTTGCTCTGGCAATATCCAGCAACATGATCGTGTAGATGGAATCAGATGGTAGCACAACGAGACACAGTGATTTATACTGGTTCGGGCGTGGTACATGCTAATCCTTACTCTAGTGGTGCGGCTACTCTTGTATTCGTATGCTCAATTACATGGGCTATTGCTCCTAGCTATGAGGTCCCTACCCTCCTTTATATAGGTAGGAGAGGTAGGGTTACAGAGAGGGCGATCGGGCTAACATATTATGTTCCTAGTTTGTTACAACAGATTGATCCTAGCTATCATTCAGAAATGCCCGCCTTGGTTTGCCTTGATCTCCATGTTGATTGATTGCGTCAGCCTTTGCAGGCCTCCTCCTTGATGACTGTTGGGTCGATAGCTTGGTGGTGGTTAAAATACGGCGGGCTGCAGGTACCCCTGGCCCATATCTCTGACACTGTTTTTTCCCTGCAATGCACTCATGCATCTTGTTAGTGTTAGTTTCCTTTACTTTTCGTGAGCCCTAGCCTCTGCTGCTTGTAACCGTGTCCCAATAGTTCCCCCTTGAGGGCATGGTCTGATGCAAGCGAGCCATGTTCCTCAATTTCATTCAAGGTTATTGAGCTACGAAGGCTTATGCATGAGCAGAGGCTTCCCCCTGTCCCCCTGGGACGTGTTGTTAGGCCTCTTCCTTTTGACGTGCTGGCTTTTGATTGGATGCGATGGCTCTAGAACTGATGCGCTGCGGAAGCAGATGCGACAGTTGGGCACAGAAGTTGACCCATCGATCCATGGCCTATCTAGGGGGGCGGTAAGGTGTCAGGGACCAATACTAGGGTACCCGAAGAGGAGGAGCTAATGACCATCAACATTGACTCATCCGAGCAGTCAAGAGCACGACTATAGCTCCAACTGACCCCCTCAACGCGCAAGCTCCGCTTCTTCCGGCCTTGGGAGTGGGCACCGCCTCACCCGACCCTTGGGTCTATGCTCCGCCTCGCTCGGCCTTGGGGGAGGACTTCGCCTCGCCCGACTGAGGCCATAGGCTCTGCCTCGCTCGACCCTTGGGCCTATGCTCTGCCTCGCCCAACCATTGGGCTATGCTCCGCCTCGCCCGACCCTTGGGCCTGCGCTCTGCCTTGCCCGACCCTTGGGTCAACGCTCTGCCTTGCCTGACCCTTGGGTCTACGCTCTGCCTCACCCGACTCTTGGGCCTACGCTCTGCCTCGCCTGACCTTGGGCCTGCGCTCCACCTCGCTCGACCCTTGGGCCTACACTCCTCCTTGTCCGGCCTCTAGGGGAGGACTCTGCCTCGCCCAACCCCGAGGCTGTGGGCTCCGCCTTGCTCGATGGAGACCCATTGCCATCGCCAACCACTCCAGGTCCGAGCGTATGGGCTTGAGTCAAATCTCTAACACCAGGGAAGAGATTGGCATGCCCCGATGTAACCCGTGGCCTTGATGGACATAACCGGAGGATTCACATCAAGAATAGCATCGGGCATACCGGTGCGCTATGCCTACCCGTATGAACATTGACGGACGCATCAGTTCACCATGACATTCACCCGGACAGAGTGGAGCCGCCATGACCAGCATATGATGCCTGCGCATAGCACTAGTGACAGATAGGACTATAGTGTGAAGCTGTCCCTATTACATCTACAGGGTCAGCGGGACCCGCATGAAGGAGAGAAGGACCCGGCGATCCTAAAGGCCTTTGTCTCTCTCTCTCTTGTTCTTCTTTTTCCTCCGTTGTAACCCATGCTTTCCCTTGGCCTATAAAAGGGGAAAGCAGGGCGTCCCATAAGGGCATCGCAACACAAAACATCGATTCAGGCTAGATCCGATCGCAACCATCATGAACCCATCGAACCTCGAACACACGGCTGAGTAGCAACCAAGCTCTCTCAGCACCCGTTCACTCCTTTCACCAAAGACTTGGGACCTATCCCTCTCTCGCCCATTTGTAACCCCTACTATGAACTTTTAGTGCTAGTAACACGAGCAGCAGCAATGAACTAGACGAGGGACATTCTACCCAAACCAGTATAAACCTTGTGTCCTCTAAGCACACCATCTGAGCCAGACGCGTAATATTAGAAATTTACTTGTCGGGTGGAACTCAAAACACCGACAGTAGGTGAAGCTCCCCCACGCCACTTGAACCATGTTTTCTCTCATTTCGCTTTCTAGGCCTCCTTTTGCGTGTGTAGCCTTTGCTTAGTTGCGGCTTGCCTTCACTTTGTTGTGGCTTGCCTTTGGTTCTCCTTTGGTCTTTTCTAGTGCTTTAGAGGTGCCTTTCTACTGTCAGCCCTCCTCCGCTGGGCTACCATCTTTGGTCCCTACTCTGACCTCCTCGGGTGTTAGGGCTAGTGGTTGGGTCTCAAACACTTTGAGGAGTGCATGGTTGCTATTGCGGAGGCCCAAGAACTTGAGGAGGATCTGGTCTAGGTGTTGAGGCCTCAATTTGTGATTTGGTTGGGCTGAAGAAGGCAGCGAAGGCCATGGCCAGCAAGACCTAGGATTTGGGCCTTGCTCTGACCAAAAAGATGATCCTTGAGCTCAAGAAAGATGGCTGCGTTCCTCAGGGTAGGGCTAAGCTTCCGCAGGGCGAGACGGTTCCTTCACCTTCCCTCTATCAAGTTTCTTTGTAAAG